>NW_001849265.1:42718-51031 GCF_000209065.1 Trypanosoma cruzi | reverse complement strand
AGTGAAAAGACTGCTCAAACTCATGATATTGCACCGCAGACCAAGCAGCGGTAATTCACAAAAAACTCATTAAAATTTAAAAAAATTCAACTTCACCTTTCCACACCACACTTTGAAAACAATAAAAAAAAAAAAAGGAAAAAGAAAAAAAAGAAAAAAAAAGAAAAGAAAAACCACACCCAAAAAAAAAAAGAAAAAAGAAAAGAAAAGAAAAACCACACAAAAAGGTGCACCTAACTACCACGTTGCTCCAGAAATTGTCTGCATATATTTTGTCCGCAAAAAAATTTTTTAAAAGATATTTAAATGTCTTTCAACCGTCTGACCCTCTGCGTGTCCGCACATCGTTTATATTTCATGGGGTCATCTGCGTGTTGCTGCTCCCCTCAGCCCTCTCATCGGCGCGTGAGTGCGGCCCGCAGAGCACAGTCACTCTTCTTGTGTGCGGGGACTGAGAGAAGCACGCAGACATGACGGGAGTCGCGTCACTCCATCGGGAGAGTGAGCGCAGCAAAAAGAAAAATCATCAGGAGGGAGAGAAATGCTGACGGGACTGCCACCGCATGGAATGAACACAAAAACAAAAGAAAAAAGAAAAACACGGCGGCAGGGTGTGGCTGTGTGTGTGGCGCTGCTGGTGTCTGGCCGCCCTGGCCGCAAAAAAAGAAAACAAAACAAGAGGGAAAGAAATGTGTGCTCCGCCCCACAGGCCCTCGTCGCACGCCCACACGTCACGGCTCCCTCAGCGCGCCGTTCGTCGCGGCCCCTCCTCATGCGTGCAGCAGGCGAGGCGCACAGGGCCGTCGTCATGAGCGTGTCGGTGGGTGTGCGAGTGGAGCAGTTGGGCGGGAAACACACGGCACCCCTCACAGGAAGAGTGCAGCAAGAAACAATTAAATAGAGAAAAGTAGAAAAGAAAAAATCACTTTTTTAGTGGTTGCCCCAAAAGCAAAAAAGGAAGGAAAGAGTGGAGCAAAAAAGAAAACAAAAACAAATTATTCTCTGCGTAGTAAAATTTGTTCCTAGCGGTGTGTGTGAGTGTCGGTGCAGGGGTTGGGGCGCAAGTGTTCCACGCTGAGGCCGCACACTCCTCACAAAGCCGCAAACCCCCACAGCCCCAACAGAAGCAGAAGCAGCAGCGGCATAAGTCCGCTCCCAGCAGAATTCAAGCTCACCTCTGGCACAACGAATTGTACATCTTCAGTCCGAGAGGTATTCCTCTTTGCCGCTCCACCCTCTCTCACTTCTTCAACCGCATGGGGGTCCAATGTCATGGGCACCGCTGGAGCTGCTGAATTTTTCTCTGGGCCAGACACAACAGATGCGATGGTTTGAGAAACACCTCCCGCTTGTGGTTCCAGAGCTCTCGTCAAAACGGGGATCCTGTCCTTTATTGCAGTCATCTCAGTGGGATTCAGTGGGCGGTTGTACAGAAAGACGTTCTTCACCGTCACGGGAGAGTTTTGCATACCGCACGCGCCAAAGCAAAAGCCTGCAAGCTCAAGTGGTGTCTCACCTGTTAACGGCGCTTCTTCCTCCCCCAGCAATTGACCATCAATGTACACAGAAGCCTTTTTGCCTTGCAGCATGAGTGCCGCTTGGTATTCTTTCCCCGACTCCCAAGTGCCACTTTCTGTTGTCTTGTCGTTGAACATCGTCTCCCACTTGTTATCCGCGGTATACAAGATTCCCATGGTAAGCGGGGATTTAGTGTCCCCCAACGTCGCACCCAGTAGAGGAGTGTTATTACTCGGAGCCACTTCGATGGTCACCGACGCCACAAGTGTGAAGTTGAGGCTCAAAAACACATGACGCACATTACCATCCGGAATGTTTACAGGCCAAATTACCCCGGAGTCAGACTCCGTCAATTTCAATCCATCCTTGACCTTCGTGGCGTTCCTCACCGTCGCATTGAGGCAAAGGTAATCGTCGTTCCACGTGTCACCGCTAGCCGCATCGGACAAAACTGCCACCAGACCCGCCGTGGGTATAGAAAAGCTGGAAAAGAAAACGTCCTTTTGTGCCCAAGTACTGAGGACGGACCTGATTTTACTCAGCTCCTCCGTCAGGCGGGAAAGTGAAATGACACCGCCTTTATCGCTGTCTCTCTGTTGTAAAAGATGCAAATTGCCATCCGAGTACAGCAGGCTGCTGGCGAACTCCCACCTCACAGCAGCCTCCTCCATGGCAACAGGTCCAACACAAAACGAGCGGTTGTTGTCCGTGACCCAAAGATAGAGCGGATTGGCCTTATTTTCCCCCGAGGCGTACCCTCGCTGAGTGTACAGCATGACCTTCTTTTTCCCAATGGTCGCAGTGATGAGGGCATCCACATGCAGGCTTAAATTCTTGGAGTCTTCTGGTTGGGGTTTGGCCCACACGCCTGAGAGTTTCCCGATGGTTCCCGTCCACGTTGTCCCCATGTCACGCGACTCGTACACCCTCTGGCCATTCTCGCAATCAACAATCATGAGAAGTGATCCCTCCCACTCTGTGATGCGGGGTTTAAGGCATTTCGCTGGGGAAACGCCCGTTGAGATCGACCAGGTACTGCCGTTGTCCGTCGAGTAAATGATCATGGAGTAAACGACACTATTTCCGCTCTCCGCCATCAGAGAAAACACAATGGTGCCATCCTCCATCAGAACGCCTGCGCCACCAGAAGCAAGGCACTTCGTCAAGTTAACTTTGTGAGCAGCTAAAGTAGTCTCGTTGAACGGAGACTTGATTTCGCCCCATTTGATCCATTTACTTGGCCCTTCGCCCGCAGAAGGCTTCGCGACATCACCCACAACCAGTTTTAGTTCGAATCTGCCCTCTTTCCAATTCCCACCACTTTCATTGTGCACATCAACGCTTCCCGCAAGAAGAAACACCTTATTGCCCTTCATCGTTGTTGTTGGATTGAGTAAAATACCCACACGATTATTTGCTCCATCCGTTGTACCAAGCACGGTTTGTGGCTTCCATGTACTTTCCCTCACCGCGCCAACAAGAGTGGACCAATCCCACGAAGAGTCGATGTACTCCGCAACAACATCAGAGTAAAAGTGCTTAATTAGTACATAATTAGTGCCATATTCGGCCTTCATGCGACCTTCGGAAAAAGCAGCAATTACTCCACCTGCACTGACGAGAGAGGGTGCAGCAAATGAATCCCACTTTGTCCCTGAAGTATCTCCACCTTCCGGCAGCACCTGCGTTGTCCGCGGCACAAATAAATCAACCCTCTGCAGCTCCGGAACACTTTTTAAATCACTGTTGCCATCATTCTCCTTTGCAGGCGTAGCTCTACAGGTGGCGCAGCACATCATCACGACGAGGAGGAGCAGCACAAAATGGAGGAGATGCCGGGACATGTTGGGCCTCTGCTGCTCACTCTCTTTTCCTTCCCTCCTCCTTCCGCTGGATCCGGTCACGCCGCGACGGTTGTGTGTGCGGGGAGCCTTCACCGCAGCAACACGTGAGACCATATAAATACGTGTGGGTGGGCGGTGTGTGTGCTGTTGTTGGTGCTTTCAGTGCCTTCGAATTTCACAGTAGCGATTCGCGCTTTTTTTCCTTCTTTCCTAGCGTGTGTCTGTTCAAGAGGTGGAAAGAAAAGAGAAAACAAGCCAAGCAAAAAAGGTGAGACAGCGAGCACCGCCACTCCGCACCGGCCATCGCGGGCGTCACGGCGGGCCGTCGGTGTGTGCAGGCCAGCTCTCATGCGGTGCAACACGCCACATCCAACAGGTAATGACAGACAGGCAGGCGGAGAGAGAGATGAATGGACGCCGTCAAGAGGCACTCACAATCCACATGGCCCGTGAGCATGCGGCCACTCCACGCAGGAACACAGGAGAAAAGGATGAGAGGGGAAAAAAGCAAGAAGCAGCACAACACACACGGAGGGAACAAACGACAGGCGGGAAAAGCACCGCCACAGCCCTCGCCCTGACCGGCAACTCCACACCAGCCCTCACACACACACACCATCGCAGTGCCGTCAGTCCGCGGGTGAGAGGATTCGGCCCTCCACACAACAAACGCGCACATCGCCAACAATCACCCACAATGGAAGATGAGAAAAGACACACCGCCACCGTCTCCAGTTCAATCCCACGGCCAACGGCATACGGCCACAGCCCCGCAGCCAACAGACAACGCACACCGAGCGAGCAATCACCCAAAGAGCCACACGTGGAAGCGGATCCTCATCCATGACGCG
Source organism: Trypanosoma cruzi (assembly GCF_000209065.1). Classification (NCBI taxonomy): domain Eukaryota; phylum Euglenozoa; class Kinetoplastea; order Trypanosomatida; family Trypanosomatidae; genus Trypanosoma; species Trypanosoma cruzi. The sequence continues at coordinate 46,818 of NW_001849265.1, read as the reverse complement.
GCGTCTCACTCCATGCGGTCACACGGAGTGCACCATTTCCTCAATAGAACTTATTCGTCGTCCATCCCCTAAAGCTGCTTCTGTTCGTGATGGGCCTTCGAACACAATAGAAGAAATGGACAATGCGGTAACGCAGTGACACCACCAGCCACAATTATTCCCTCATACCGGGGCAATTCTCCAATTATGCCTTTTGTGCACACACAATCAAAATAACATATAAAGATCACCCAATGTTTTTCACCAGAAACCAAACAACCCCTTTCCCTCCCTAGTTTATTCTGTCACTGTTAATTTCGATAGCGTTAAGCATTTTTGGCATTTGTGTGCGATGCCGCCGCATGGCGTTGGTGCACCTGCACCGTATGCACAGACACAAGCATCCAAAAATACATAAATCCCACAACATTTTTTTACCACAAATCAAACAGTCTCCTTCACTTTCAATTTCCTAATCTATTTTCCTATTATTATTTTTTTTTTTTTTTTGCACACTTCGGTGAGCCTCGTCTATTCCAAAGTCTCTGGATGATATTGACACCTGGTACTGGCGTATCTCTTCCTCCCAGAACGCCGGATCTCACGGCCCTCGTCGCTCACACTATTGGGAATGACGACATCGCATCTCTGCCATTCATTCATCGCTGTGCTGTCTGCGTGCTGCACACAAATCATCTCCCACGACAAGTCACAGGATGATTCCCCCCAACCATTTAAATACGCTGCCAGGCACTCCGTGAACTGCCTCACAGTGCTGGCTCTGGTGTGGTGCCCACCCGCCGTAGCCATCCGCAGCCCAACCAGCGTCTTCCGTCGCGACTCCATAAAAAAAAAAAGGCGTCCACCAGCGGGAAGCCTGCACCCGCCGGTATGCACAGCAGCCGATGCTTTATAGTATTATTTGTATGGTATTCCATTGCAGCCGATCCACATACAACTCGGCGGGGTGCCCTTCAGAATTTGCCTTCAGCACTGCGTACTGTCCTCCACGGCGTGCTGGTGGCCTCGGCTTCTTAACGTCCTCTACTAATGCACTGACAGACTCCCCAAAACATGAATGCGCGCAATCCAGACCTTCCCATACATTCAGACAAAAGAGTATTCCTCTTCCCCAATACCAGCAACAGAAAAATATATATATATCCTTCTCACTCATCACGTTCCAAAAAATAGTGAGGTATTCGACGCCCGAGGCAAACAGATATCGGTGCGTTAAGAAATCCCTCAGCACCGACTTCTCCTCTTGCACGGACAACCCTCACGAGCTTTTGAAAAGGATTCTCAGAATACCACAGTCTCACTCCCCCATCTGTAAAGTGCTTTTCACCATCCCGGGACTTGATCCCATCCAAGGCATCCTCAATGGCAGCAGAGTGTGCAATGAACTCATTCGCATCAAAGACGTAACGTGGAATCGGCCCCACTTTATCCATGCGTTCTTTGACCATCTTCCAGTATTCCGCTTTTTTCTCTGCAGTGCCATCACGCTTCATCCATGCACACATCGCCTTCACATCCATCACAGCAGGGCAATTCGCGATGATACTCTAGACTACTACTTTCTTCTCCCATTGATCGTAGTTGCGCACGTTTGGCGATGACACCACAATCATGCCCCATCCGGTGCTAGACACTAAACATTTCGTTGACGGCGTTCGTTGCTTTGCCACATCGTAGATAATATACACTTTCATCCCACAATCTCACACATCACACAAAAACCTCTTGCATGCCTTACCACCCACGTATCTTGTCACCGTCTTGATGGTCTTGTCAAACAGAAATGTTTGTTCCGCAACACTGTAGACAGCCACCTGGAGTTTCTCCGCATCGTAGTGCAGCAGCTGGTAGAGGAGGTACGAGCCGGCAGCCATCGACACCCCAATCCCGGGCGTCCCAATCAACACACGTCGCCTTGGCTCAAAGTAGGTCCCAGGGTGAGGGCCGAACCACGCGGTGAGATCTCCCTTGACGATCTGCCACACTCGCTCCACCTCACAGTTCACATAGCAGTCACGAGTGGATTCATCCTCCTCCCACGAGCACGGCTATCCCTTGTCCGAGGTGAGCACCATCAGCCTGGGACGCGGTGCACCGGATTGCTCCGCACTGTCATCCTTTTCGAGGGTTGGGCCAACTGCCTTGTACGCCTATGACTGTTCTGGCTTCCCCTCCTCCACCTTCATTCCAATTCCGCTGTCGTCAGGAACTTTCACCACATGGTTCCACCTCGCATTGTACACAGACTCGTAGCATCCCTCCAGGTATATCGGTGCGCTCGACTTCTTTGGGTTCCTCGCTTCCTCGGCGGCTGCATCCAAGAACCTTTTAGTGATTTCTTGAACACTTGCTTTTACTTCCGTAGCAGCTTCTGATCACTTCAGTAGATCGTACACACCATTTTTGTAAAGCTTCTTTATATCCATTTCACCCCTCACAGCCCTCTCCATCCTCACATAACAATCGGATGCCTGTATTTCGCACAATACTCCCGCATCGCGAATATATTTCTCGGCATCCTTAAAAACCCTCCTGCAAGACATCCTGATTGGCGTCCAAAGCGCCTCTGCCGTCCAATTCCATCGTAAGAAAATCATTCAGTCCCATTTTGTCCACGCGAACCCTTCCTTTAAACACCGCATATTTAATCCTAGTGGAAAAGTCAATCCCCAGCTCTTGTCGTTCTCGTCTTCCCCTTTCTTCTGCCTTCCGCCTCTCTTCTCTCAGTACCTGAGAAAAGGCTGTGTTTATTTGTGCCCTTGCAAGAGGAGTGACCGTATCCTTTCTTTTTTAAGTCCCTCAATTGCCTGAGAGTGACAATACGCTCTTTTTTAAGCTTATGTGAAGCCCCCAATAGCATGTAAAACTCATCACGCTCTTTTTCCAGCTCTTGGTATTATGGCGGCGATGCCTTTATTGTCCTCAATAACACTTCGCCTTGGATGAACTCATTGGGGCTACTTAAAAGTCCTTCATATAGACGTTCTCATTGGATTCCTCAACGCCCCTGCCGTCAAAATAATTCCGTAGGAAATCATTCAGCCTCATTTTGGTGATGCGCTCCTTTCCCTCCAGCAGCACTCTTTCCAGCCGACTGTCAAAAGTCCACTTTGGTCGCTGCCTTTCCTCCACTCCTTTGCAAGTTGCAGCATGAGAACCACCACAAGAGCCACGGCGAGATGCCATCACAACACCCGTGTGGTGAAGCAGCCCACTCGCACCGTCCAACTGCGGCCAGCAGGTGCCGCTGGCTCCAAAGGACACTCGCGGCTGTTTATTCCCGCAGTCCCAATGGCGTTGGGCGTGGCACTCGCACGGCGGGGTGGTCGCTGCGCCATGCAGCCGCTCTGCAACGCCTGTCGGTGAAGCGGTCAAGGCCCACCGCCCCCGCAGCAAAGCAACGTGCAATCGGCCGCAACACCGCCACATTATCGCACTTTTTTATTTTGTTTTATTCACGTTGTCGGTTGGTTTGCCCCATCACCGACACCAAAAATAAGTGCACACCTTCACAAAAGGGAAGGAACAAAGAGAAAAGGATGCACGATCCCACCGTCCCGCCGCAAGCCAACACTCTCGTCCACCCACAACCATTGCCGCGCAGGGGACCGCAGTCACATCGCAGAGTCAGCACCACAATATGCACCACACCATCGTGCAGTGAACGATGGGCGATACGCAGCCATGCATCGCCCCGCTACATTTTCCCACCACTCAAGTATTGCGTGCCCGCACGAAGTAACAAACAGAGTGCACACAAACCCAATCAACACACTCACTCGATGAAGCACATTATTCGCATGGAGTGACAACATTTGAGGACACACCAGCAGTAGCAGGCTGCATGAAATTTCCCCGCCAACCCTGGAAAGAGACACAACAACTCTGCGGAGTCAAAGTGGCAGCCCCTCGGTGTTGCCCGCAGTCCACATGGCAAAACAAATTGCACACACAAATTGTTCCGGATTCCTCGCTAATTAAGTGCCCAACAGAACATGTGAAAAAAATACCTGCGCGCAAGATGGCAATTAAATACGTGAAAAAGTCGGCCTGCTTTCTCCGATGTTGTTGGCGAGCAGTCCCACACAATCCAATCAAAG
>NW_001849265.1:0-42618 GCF_000209065.1 Trypanosoma cruzi | reverse complement strand
ACCCGAATTCGAAGACGACAGTGGCGTGAGAGTGTGTATTTGTGCAATACCTTTCGTGGGACCGTGCTGTCCAATCCCGCCGTGCCCTGACGAAAAAGGGCGACAAAAAAAAAGGAAGAGCACACTCTCCAGAAAAGGAGCGACGGTTGGGCAGTCAACCCCCATTCCTTCTCACATGACATCCACATATGTGCACTCCATCTCAAATATGTACCTCCCTGGACGCCGCATGCATGGCGTGTGATTTCGTCGCTCGTAATGTGTTTTTCCTCCTGCAAACAACCAAAAAAATAATAATAATAATGGCCATGGCGCAGCTTCACTCAGGGGAAGCAATCGGGGCAAGCACGGGAGGGAACCAGAAATCATAGCAAAAATATTTTTATAAAGGGTGTAATAACTCCTCCAAGACACGGAATCGTGCAATGTTCATCCCTCTTCTTCCAAATTCAAGGCCTCCTCATCAAAACAAATGCAACAGACACATCTGCAGCACAATATCTTTCGCTATCCCGCGTTCCACCTTACTTCCCATGCGTGCCACGGCGGTGGTGCCTGCGTTACATCTGGGATGACTCAAAAATATCAGACACTATGCTGTGGAGAGTGGATGCTTGACGAACCTGCCCGCGCTAGCGCCTAACACAAAACGACGTCAAGTAGAAAAAACTACCCGCAACACAAACTACCCGTGTTTGGCCGTAACAAAACAAACACTGAGAAATGTGTGGCGCAAAGTAAAAAAAAAAAAGAGAATAATCTTCTGGGCCGCTGGACGGATCCTGAAATTATCCAAAGAAACCAAACACGGCAGGAAGGAAAAGGAAGGTAAAGCAAGGGCAGTTAATTGCCTCAATGTTGTTTTCTGATTATATATATACATATCCTTTTGACCGCTCACTTGACCTTTTGTACTCAGTTAGGATCTGAAATATTTACTACCTACAAAGTGGCGGACTTTGGACTCCTCCAACCACAATTCCCCGACGCGAGGTAGGAAACAAAAAGGAAACGGGTAGAATGGGAAAATAGAAAAATATCTGGCCACTATCGGTTCCCTGCCCCACTAAATTCGTGTTCTCCCCAAGAATTCATAAGATAGGAAAAGTATCATAAAGGAGTGCATTCGTTTATCAGGATATACATATATATATTAATTAATTAATTTCGCCAGCTCTCACGCGATCATTCTCTTCACAAGTTACTAGAAAAAAAAAGAAATGATACAATAGCCCACAAGAATACATCGATATACAAGCAAAGTAATACGTCATTCCGCATAATTCTTCGTTCTTTCTCTTGTTGTTCGCTCTACACAAAATCAGAAGTATAAAAAGTGACAGGCATGCCCTCCCACACAGTCATCGTGGAACAGGAGAGAGTCACTGCAAGCACTCGCACAAAAATAGAAACAAACCAACAATCAATGACGCTGTCGGTGCGGAGTCCGATTGGTGGCTGTGCAGCTGCACAGCCGTGGCTCCCACGCCCTCCCTCATGTCAGCCAGCAACTCGCACTCACAACCTCCAGGAGGTGACGCGTCACAGAAGGGCTTCATCAATTGTTTTCCCTAACGTTTTCCTGAATGCATCCTATGATCCGCACACCAACCACCATCGTCAAGCACGTACTCATTACAGAGTACAGATATGAATGAGAAGGGACACCAGTCCCTATATTGGGTGCTGCAGCGGCGGGCGTAAAACAAACGCACACACCCGTTACGCACCCGCCCCGGGCTGGCGTGATAGTTCGATGATCCGTTGTCATCGACAATCGATAAAATAAAATAAGAACACCAAATCAATCGCCCAATCAATCTATGAATAATGGAAAGAGAAGATATCCGCCAGACGCATCCACGTTATGCCGCATCTGCGAGGGGCTTTGTGCCTTCTCGCCGCGTAACGGCGCTGTTGAGTGGTGGAGCCTTTCCACCCCCAAAGGGAGAAACTGCACTAAATTTTTCGTCAAGCAAAGCATCTTCACCTGTCCAAAGAAGCATAATTAATGCTGCAGCTCGCATCGGATGCACGGTCGAGCAGGATCAGCGCGTCTGAGCGGGTGTCACCGGCCATGGGCTGCGACGGTGCAGGTGGTCGGTACGACGACGCAACGGTGGTGCCTGAGGCGTACGACGATGACGTCATGTCGTGCGGCTTCTGCGTCTCCTCGTCGCTCTCCTCGCCATCGCGCAGCAGCGCCTCCAGCCCACCACGCCGCGGCTCGCGCAGCTCCTGCCAGTGGCGGTTCTCCGCGTACCACACAACCATGCTGTACACACTGACCGCAAGCACCACAGTGGTCAGCAGCAGCACCATCGCCACGTACGCCCTCGCACTGCCGTCGCTCGGCGCAAGGTGGTTGGCCGCGCTGACCACGCACAGCGCCGCAAGCAGCAGAAAGCTCGCAGTCTGCATCACCGTCAGGAAGGCCGAGCGCATCATGTTCGTGAAGGCAACAACGCCCGCGCCCGCAAGCAGCACAGCCGCCATGCAGAAGTACTGGACGTGGCAGCTTCCCACGGGCGGTTGCACAGCCGCAATCAGGCACACCACGCACAGCACCGACAGCTGGAACACGCACCAGTACACGTGGCTGCCCCTCATGTTCGTCAGCATGCTGCCGTACATCCGCTGCTGCGCCGCGGGGTGCCAATACCCGACGGGGTACAGCAGGCGCTCGTGCAGCGGCTTCCTCGAAAACTGCCAGTACTTCGTGAAGCTCGCGCCCGTGTGGCGGGCAATCAAGTAGCACGCGCCAGCAGGGAACGCCACACCGTACAGCACGCCAACGACACCAACCACGCGGTGCTGCACGCGGGCGCCGGGCATCGCCAGTGCGAGCACGGAGCCGAAAACGATGCCGAGGTGCATCGCGTGCGCCACGACGTACGTCAGGCTCGGGAAGCGCATCGCCGCCCACGCACTCGCCGCGTCCACGCCGCGCCACCGCTGGAAGGTGGCCGTCACACCGTAGTGCACGCACCCGAACACAGCGGCGAGCAGCGCGTTGCCCACCACCATCCACAGCGGGTCAAGGGCAGCGAACACCGACAGGAAGTACGGCAGCGCAACGGTGCTCGCACGCTCCTGCGACGAGGCGCATGGCATCCTCGCAAACACGCCGAGCGCCTGCAACTCCAGGATGGAGCCCAGCCCGCCGGTCATCACCACGGCAACAGCCACCGCACCCGCAACAACGCCGGTGATCGCCGAGAGGGCGCTGGCAGCGGCGGGCAGCATGTCGGACCTGATCGTGAAGGACCCAAGCAGCACACCCTTGCAGCCGCGGGACACCGCCACAGCATCGCAGCGAATGACTATCGTCTCGTCGGCAACAATGAAGTAGCCGCGGTGCACGGGCACAGCCAGCTCCAGGACGGTGGACGGATTCGTCGCGTTGCGCACCCACGTCGCGTTGCTCAGCATCGCTCCCCACGGACCGCCAAACCCACTCGGCTGCGCCGTCGACACCGGCACGAAGCTCAGGTGCGTGCAAAGCTGCGGGTCGCGTGCCCACCGAAACGGCTGCGGCAGCGCCACCATCAGCCATGTCGGTACGGCGCTCCCACCGCCGCGGATGTCGTTCTGCGTCAGGCTCCCGCCAGCCGCCGTCGTCGTCACAGCGAGCGTCGGGCACGCCACTTCGCTCCACCACAGCGTGCTGCTCACCGACGCCGTCGGGGTCCGCGTGGACGGCAGCACCACCGTCTCCGTCACCTGCAGGGTCTCCGTCGGCCCGTACTGCGTCGGACTGTAGTGCGTTGTGCTCAGGCTCGGTGTTGGCGTCCACGTCGGTGTCACGCTGCGCGTCTCCGTCAGCGTCGCCGTGTGACTCAGCAGCGGCATGCCAGGCGTGCGGTTGCACCCGTCCACGTGCGGCAGGTACACCGGCAGGCAGTCGCGCCCGTACCCGCCCTCAGCACAGCAGCAGCGGCACGACCCCGAAATCGCCCTCGTCGCAGCAGCAAAGCAGTGCACGTCGGCGTCGCACACGCCACACGCCACGGAGCGGAATTCCCCGATGATGCCGGCGGACCTGTAGTCCATCGGCTGCAGCGCCTGCCCGTTGAGCGTCAGGCACCCCACGACGAACCTTCGGCCGGCACCCCCAAGCGCAACGGTGCCGTCCATCACGACGGACCCACGGCCGGCGTTCCCGTGGACCGTCAGCGTGCTCTGCACAAAGTCCGCGCTGCGCGGGTACGACGGCACCGACAGAAGCCTGCCGCTGACGCTGTTGCCGCGCACCGACAGCCACGACCCGGACACAAACGACGCCGACCCCCGCAGCACCAGCAGCGCGCCATCAGTCAGCACACCGGCGTTGTCGTTCACTACGACGGCGGACGCGTTAGCCTCCACCCCGCAGTCGAACACCAATCCATGCGCGGCGTACACCTGGCTCCCCGACACGCGCAGCACAGCGTCCCCAGACGCAACCACGCGCGCACTCGCGTACAACGCAACGTCGCCACCGAACACAGCCGCGTCCAGCGCGACACCGCCACCGACAAGCTCCAGCACCGCGCCGTCCACCACCACCGTCCGCCCACCAGTCATCACGGTCACGAGAGCCACGCCGAACACAACCAGCACGGACCGCACGAGCCGCAGGCCCGACAGCACCAGCACCGGTGCGTACGGCGAGGACTGCGAGTCGGGAAGATACACAAGCGGCGTCGGCCTCGCGGCAACCAGCAGGGAGTCCGTCACCGTCAGCACGGACCCCGCGGGAAACGTGCCGGTCAGCACAACCGCACCGTTCAGCGCCTCCACATCGCACACCGACAGCTCCACCGGCCCGCTCTCGTCGCTCCCCGCCGCCCTTGTACCGCGCAACCCTCCACCGCCCATCACGTACAGCACGGCGCCGTTCAGCAGCGACACGTTCTGCACAACGATCCGCACGCCGTCTCGCGCCATCCACGGCACGTAGAGCACCGGACTCACGCCGTCCAGCACAACGTGGCGCAGCGTCACCTCGCTCGCGCCGGCAGGCACAAAGAACACAGAGTGCACCGTCACGCCCTCGCGGACAAACACTCTCGACGCGGTGCCCACAGCGGGCGGCAGAGCAGGAGCTCCCACAGGCACGCACGCCTCGCCGTAACCACCGCTGCCGCACACGCACACGCACACACCGTTCCTCATGCTCGCCGCCGCCGTCCCGGGCGCGTAGCAGTGCGTGTCCCTGTCGCAGGCGTCGCATCCAGCAACGTCGATGCTCCCAGCGTAGCCAAAACCAGCCGCAGCGTACTCCTCCGCCGTCGACAGGACACGTCCACCAGCGTCGTTGCATGCCACTCTCAAATGTGCCCCAGCCGCAAGCGACAGGCTCAGCGACAGCATCCGCGACAGCAGCGCTCGGTTGCGCACAAAGCTCAGCGTGCTCCCAACAGCGGACACGGCACCAGCGGCGTAGAGCATCTCCCTCGAGACGCCGTCGTGCACGTTGCCCTTCGCCAGCAGCATCGATCCGCCAGCCAGACTCACCGTCGAATAAAACGCCACCGCGTAGTCCTCCGTCAACACAAATTCGCTCCGCACAAACGCCACAGCGGAGCCCGACACGCTCACAGCCCCACGCACAGACACCGTGTGCTTGCACAGCAGGAAGTCGCTGTCAAGAAACGCCACCACGGAGCCGCCGCTGGCCGCAACACCGTCCTCCACCGACACGCACAGCCCCAGCGTCGTCTGCACCGACAGCCCGTCCACGTACAGCGCACCGCGCGACGACAGCGCCACGCCGCCAAGCACCAACGCGCCAACAGCGTCGCGAAAAACAGCCGCCACATGCGTGCGCGCGATGGCCAGCACACTCCCCGTCAGATTCACCTTGTGCAACACGAGGCACGCGGACGCGTCGCCAAGGTCGTAGGCGCCGCGGTACGCAACACGCTTCTCTGCAATCAGCACCGAGTCCACCACAGTGACGCGCGAGCCCGGCGGAAATCTGTTCGCCACCAGCACGCCGCCGCCAGAACGCGACTCAAGCCCGCTGATCAACACATCGGCACGCTGGCCAGCAGGCGGGTCGGACAGCCACCCAACAACGTACAGGCTCGCCCTGCCCACAAACGTGCAGTTCACCAGCGTCACGTTGCGCACACTCCCTGACATCGACTCCACGTCCACCACAACGTCCGCCGCAAAGGTCACACCAACGTGGCACACCACCGACATCCCAAAACCGGCGTTCACCTCCACATCCACACGCACGTCCCGCACGCACAAGTCGGCGCCGTCGGTGCTCGGTGGCTCGGGAAGAGCAACGGGCAGGCACGCATCGCCGTGGCCGCACTCCGCGCACCTGCAGGCGCAGCCATCACTCGGAACCGTCGCCGTGTACGCAGGGAAGCACGATGTCGCAAGGGCGCATGGGTCTCTGCAAGTCAGGATGGTGGCATTGTACACGGACGGGATGACGTACGTCGCCCTCTCCTCGCCGTTCACAGTGTTGCACGCGGCCACAATCGCTCCGTTTGTGAGATCGCCGGACCTTTTGGGTATCCGCAGCACTGTCGGCGTGCCCGTGCTGGACATGAATCGGTTGCCGGACACTGACACCGCGGAGTCGCGGAGATTCACCGTGGAGCAAAAAAAAGCAAAGGCTTCCGATGGGGATTCACGGCAGAGGTTGCCGCTCAACTGCAGCCAGGAGTTGTAGTAGATGTTGGAAGAGTATCTTGGAAAAAAAACAGCTAAGCTTCCCTGCATGTCGTTGCCCTGAAACAAAACCGCTGAAAAAGACTCCACACGTAATGCCAAAATTAGTAATAAGAAGTACTTCACGGGCCTCGTCACAACGTTGCCTCGGATCACCACGGCAGAGCCGTTCAGTACACTCAGCGATGAGGACTGGCTAGACCCTTCAAGATTTATCAGCGTACTGTCACCGCCAGCCATATGAAACGTGTTGCCCATCACCGCAAACACGGAGTGCCACGACACCCTCAGCGCAGATCCGACAACGTACAAAGCGCTTGACGATGCCGTCACGCTCTGAAACACATTGCCACTCAGCACCACCGCGGAGTCGTTGCTGACCGCCAGCCCATTCATCACAACGCAGGATGGGATCCATATGTCCAAACCCGGCCGAGGAATCAGCCTCGTGACCGTGAAGCGGTTGCCGCTGATTGTGATGTTCGTGTGCGGTGGAAACACACCCTCCGGGCTGAGCAGCGCATAATCGAACGTGTTGCCTGTGACGACGATGTTCAGCGACCCCACAGCGGCGTGCGCGTTGCCCAACAGCACCAGCACGGCGCCGTCCCTCCACGTGCATCCATCGAACGTGACATTCACCACGTCGCCCGTCATCGCCCCTATCAGCACCGTCAGGCTCATGCCGCCCCCGCTGAACGTCACGTTGCGGTAGCACAGCCACGACAGCCCGCCGCCCACAGCCTGCGCCACCTCGGGGTACACCATGTCGCTGATGCACCCACCAACCGGCGGCGGCGGCGGTGGCAACGGCGACGGTGGCGGTGGCGGCGGTGGCGGGCCAGCAGGCACAGGCGCCGGTACACACACATCGCCGTGCCCTCCAGCAGCGCACTGGCACTTGCAGTCAATGACCGCCGTCGTCAGCGGGGCAAAGCAGTCGCCGTCCTTCGTGCACTTCCCGCAAGCGGCAACCGTCGTCACGTCGGTGATGCCGTTCAGCTCCAGTTCAGCCGCCGTCGTCACCTCCCGTCCCGCGACCGTCAGGCATCCAGCAAAGAACCGGTAGCCGGCGTCAGCCTGCGATAGCAAAGGCCCCGACAAACCCGTTGAGCCCATCTTGCAGCCCGTCAGCGTCACCACGCTGCTGCCGTCAATGATAAGAAAAGTGGATTCGGATTCGTGAAACATCGCACCCACTTCCACTTCGTTGTCGCGCCAATCCAACCAGCTTGACTGCTGAACAGTCCACAATCCATCGTTACAGATGGCGTAGCGAGCTGAGCCGCTGTTCCCCACCACGCGCAGCACGCTGTGATCCGACACGCCGAATCCGTGGCGCTGAAACAGCAGGCTTGTCCCAAAGGCCATTGTATTGTTGAGGAACGCAAAAACAGAGTTATCACTCACAGTGATCCTGTACACGTAAAACAGGTATTCGTAGCCCTCAAAGCTGCAGTACCGCATGTAAAGAGAGCTGCCACCCACCAGCGTCAGCGTCCCGGTCGAGTACAAACCAAACGCATCATACCTCAATGCATGCGCCTTGACGTTGCTCACCAGCAGCGAGGATGCACTCAGCACAACGTTCTTCAGTAACAGTACGCTAAGCTTGTTCCTCCTGGCGTCCGGCAGATGGACCTCGGAGGACTGCACCGCATCAACCTCCGTGACGGCAATGTCGCAATGCTGCGGAAGGGCACCCATAAAAACAACGACGGAGGACCGCATCACCGTCTGGCCCACGCGGATCAGGACGCCGGATGACTCGGCCGCCTCAGCACCCCCAACAAACTGCAGCGCGGCACCGCCACAGAATGTGCACCCGGTGAGCGTGATGTTGATGGGGAGATGCAGCGGCATACTGTTGAGGGAGAACGTCAACACAGCACCCACGCCGTTGAATGTCACACCCACGTAGCAGTGGTGCGTCTTCCACATCTTCAGCGTGAGGTTCGTCAGCGTCTGATTCTCCACGCAGCTCGTGTCGCCGTCGACGGCTCTCTCCGGCAAGGGCGGCAAAAAAGTGTCGGACACCGCAAAGGGAAGACACGACGCGCCATGCCATCCCTCCTTGCAGCTGCACGAGCACAAGCCACGGTCCACCAACTCCGTCCCAGGCATGTAGCACGCCGCGTCGTCGTTGCATGTGCCGCACCTGAAGACCTCCACTTCCTCCGGAAACACACCGGCGTACGACACCTCCCCACCGCCCTGCAGGTTGCACCCAACGACCAACCGTGCGGGTGGCTTCTTGACCATGCTCGGCAGAGCCAGATCAGCAAAAGAATAACTATCGTCCACCTGACGGTTGTTTGCAAGTGCCACGGTGGTGCCGCTGCCCGACAGACGAATTTTGTGCGTGGGATGTGGCATACTCAACACTGAGGCTGCGCTCACGTTGTTGCCCTCCACACGCCACTGCGCACCACCCTCGAGAGTCAAAGAGCCGTCCAAGTACAACAGCCCGCAATTCACGACCCTCTTGCTGCCAGCAAATGTAGAGTCCGCCACTCTCAGCAGCCCCGCGGATCTCACGGTGGCATGCGAAAACAGTTCGATGCCAATGGCCGCTCTCATCGTGTTGTTCTCAATGTCAAAGTAGCCGCCGTTCTTCACATCAACAGCGTGAAAATAAACGGCTGATCCCATACGATGTCTACTATCCGTTGTCATCAGCGTATTTCCCTTCACAATGATCCCGCCACCATCAACAACAACTATAAAAAAATTAAGTGAGTAAATATTTCCCTCGATTTGGTTGTCAAGTAGCAGCAGCGTCGAGTTCGCACCGAGAGTAAAGTCCGAAAAGGCAATGGCGTGGCCTGACGTCGTCAAAATTGCACTGCCCACCACCAGTATCTGGGAGCTCGCGCCAAAATCACCCTCAAACTCCAATGCACCAAAATCCATCAACGAGGATGTCACGTTCACGTGCACTCGCGCACCACTCCCCTTGATCAACAGGCCCATGAGGACGCACTGCAGCAGCGTGATGTTAAGTGTTTGTTCTGGTGCGTCGAAGCTCCACAGGTCCAGCACAATCGCGGCGGTGAAGGTCACGTTGACAAAGCACAGACCACGCACACCGGGACCAGGATAGTCCACGGAGCTGATGCTGCCACCGCGCACGCAGCGGACCTCCGTGTCATTCGCATCGGGGAGCGGGAGCGGCCCAAGGCCGTCAGGAACCGCAGCTGGCAGACACGTGTCACCGTAGCCGCCAGCAGCGCACACGCACTCGCAGCCGCTGGTGCTGCTCGTCCTCGCTGCGAAGCACACGGCGTCCACAGTGCACGCGCCACAGTCCAAAACCGTCACGGGCGTCCCAATATTGAGGTCTTCTCGGTAATTCGTCACAGGTGAGCCCATTGCCTCGTTGCACACGCCGTAGATGGTCGGGCGAGAGTCGGATGGTGGTGACCAGTTGCTTGTCATGTGTGCGATGGTCGACGAGTACGAGCCATACGTGAAGTTGTTGTCAATTATCGACCACACACTCCGATCGCGGAACGCCATTCCGTAGTAGTTGGCCACGTACACAACGTAGGCGGTGCGAAACTCGTTGTTGCGGTACACCAGCCAGCTGCCGCCAGTCACGGTCAGCGTGTTTGCCATGAGCATGGCGAAGCCAAGACGGAAAGTGCTGGACACAATCTGCAGCACGCTGCCGCCATCCACCGCGACATCCCTAAACATACACGCGCCCTTGCAATATTCGGTGCTCGGTGCACTCCACGAGCTGTTCTGAATGGAGAACACGGAGCCGTCGCTGACACGCAGGTCCGACGCAAGAGCGTACATCACGTGCATCTGCGAATTGACGGCGCAGTTGTCCATGTAGAAGACGCTGGACAGGTTCACGCCGAGGCCGCGCTCCACAAGGATAGCCGCGCAAGAACCCCCGCCACACGCCAGCAACGACCGCGTCATGACAAACCGCGTCGACAAAAGCCGGACACCGTCCAGGACTAGCGCGGGGCCGTACCGGGATCCCGCATGGCCATGGGTCGTCGGCACGTACTGCGACCCGCCAACCGTCGCGCGCAGCGTTGAGTTCGCCAGCAGCACACTCGAGTGCAGCGGCATCGCGCCATGCAGCACGATCGTGCCCTCCACCGACGTCACGTTCGTCATGTTGACGAGGACGTGGGACATCGGGCGCGCCGTGCTCTCGCTGAGGCCGCCAATCCGCAGCTGCGCGCCGCCCGCAAGCACGCAGTGGCGCAGCGTCACGTTCAGCACGTCAGCGAAAAAGTCCATCAAGCGCAGGTCCACCGCCACAGTGATCGGCCCGCTGAACACCACCGAGTCGAAGCACGCCGTCGCACGCCCGCCGCCAACCGTCACCGACTCCGTCAGCGTCACGCCACTCACGCAGCCCTGCGAATCACCGCCGGCCCTCGCAGGCGGCACGTCGAACGGCAGGCACGCCTCACCCACACCGCCGTCGCGGCAGCCGCACACGCAGTCGGAGAAAGACGCCGTCAGCGCATCGAAGCACGTCAGCGCAGCCGCACAGCCGTCGCACGGCACCACGCTCACGGAGGACAGGCCGGCCAAGCGGTAGTCGCCGCTGCTCCGCAGCACCCGGCCGCCGGCACGGTTGCACTGCACCGACACGACGCCGCTCGTGATCGTCAGCCCGGAGACAAGCGTCGCGCCGGTGGCAGCGCAGCGCGCAATCGACACGGCACCGCCGCCCAGCGTCACCCCCGACAGCGATGCCACAGTCGACGCCTCGCCCACCGCCCACGCGTCGCGCAGCTCCATCCACCCGCCGGCACCGACCGTCCCACCGTCGCAGCGCACCAGCGACGACGCAACAGACCCCTCAACGCCCACGAAGCGCAGCACAGACTCAAACACCGCGAGGCGCTCTCCGAGCACAATGCCTCCGCCGCTGCTCAAAACCGACACGTTCGTCACTGAGAGCACCGAATGGCTCCGCAGACTGAGACGCGACGAGGACGCCACACGCATCGCGGACGCGGTCGGACCACCCGACGCCTCCAGCAACACGCCGTCAAGCATCACCGCGCTCGACAGCAGGTCCACACCGCCGCCAACGTACACCGCCGACCCGCCCGCGTGCAACGACCTCAGCACAGTGTTGCTCACACGCAGCTGCGTCTGCAACAGTGACGTCGCGTGCAGCACAAGCGGTGAAGCCACCGCGTCCGTCAGCCCGCTCAGCTGGGAGTATTGCAGCGGTCCCGCCGTCACAATCGTCGAGTCACGGACCGTCACGTTCGTGTGTGCCGGCAGGTTGTGCACAAACACAAGCGAGCAGTAGCTTCCGGACAACCCGATCACGCTCACCTCCACGCTCCGGTCACTCGCCGGCTCACCGCTGTAGCCCCGCACGCAGATCTGCGCACCGCCGTCGCACACGCAGTCGCTCAGTTCGATGCGCAGCGGGCCGGGAAGCATCGCAGCAACGTCGAACACCACAGCCACGCCGTTCGTGATGTACACGCCGTCCATCAGCACCGTGTCCACGGCGCGGCCAACCGTGATGGCTCTGTCCACCGTGCCGCCCCGCAGTCGCACCACCACCGCATGCACCGCGGGCATCCACGCCGCCGCCGCAACCAGCGCCAACACAACAAGCAGCACCGCACGCACAGCCGCAATGGCACTGCTCCGCACGCGGTGCCGGCTGCGCGGACACGCACCCACCGCAGACCACATCCACCGACCCAAACAGGTAATAAAAGGGCTGTCGTGGTGTGTCGCACTCGCCCCGTCAACCATAACTCCTGCCTAGCAAACACCTTCCTACAGATGGCAAATCTAGTGATACAATCCCGCCAGATCGTTATCCTACTACTGCTAATCCTACAGCAATTAATCCCTAACACCTTGAAACGATAGTTGTGCTGATCAAGCCAAATTACCTTTAACTGCACGGTCAGAATAAAAGGCTGTAAAAAAAGCAACACAGTGGCACGCAGAGGCATCCGGTCACAGACAATCCCCACCAAAGCACAAACACCGACAAAAAGATGCGCAGACGCCATAACGCCAGTGATACCATCGCCCTCCCACCGCCCACGCAGCCCCACATAACCACCATGCAGACCAGTAAGATCCCAGAAAAAAGACAAATGGCCATTGGCACCGCTCTTGCAACCAAATGTTTCTACCACAGAGCAGTCCCAATGCAGTGAAAGACGCACAGGGCCAAGACACACCCACGTGGCGGCGTTGCAACCGGCAGCCATCGAGCGCGTCCAAAAACGCGGTAATGGTGGCGCGGAAAAGGGGTGGAGAAATCGCCGCTCGCCAGTAGTCAAGGCGTCCTTTCTTGCTCGCACAGGTCAGCATTGCACAGCAAGCAGCGGCATCATACGCGCACACGGCACACGCAAGGACGAATGAAAAAGTACGGTGGCAGCAGCCAGACACGGGGAAAAAGAGTCCACATCGATTGTGCGGTCTGTTGACTCATATACGTCCTGTTTTTAATCACGTCGCTGCCCTGCAATTCGTCAGTCTGCAGGAGACTGGGGAACGGAGGGAAGGGGAGGGAGAGGCGGGGTGCGGCCCTCATCCATCTCGGTTAACTGTGACACCGCTAACGTTATCTCGCCAGATCACCTGCAGCAAAGACCCTCACCGTCAGCAACGGCCGGTGCCTTCCTTCTCAAACTGGGGCGCCACTCAACCAACGCAGTCGCTCGTCTCCTCCCCCACCAACACAGCAAGGGAGCAACAGCGGGAGATGCGACACGTGCGACGAACACGCAGTCGCAGAGTCCCAGTGCAGCCGCAATGACCAAACAAAACTGGCTGCAGGACTCAAAAAGAAGGGTAAGCACCTCACCAAACGTATTAGCATCACGTGGAAGCACCGCAACCAACACACAAGGCGAAGCACCGTGA
Source organism: Trypanosoma cruzi (assembly GCF_000209065.1). Classification (NCBI taxonomy): domain Eukaryota; phylum Euglenozoa; class Kinetoplastea; order Trypanosomatida; family Trypanosomatidae; genus Trypanosoma; species Trypanosoma cruzi. The sequence goes on along the minus strand of NW_001849265.1, from coordinate 29,055 downwards.
AGCAGCCACCAAAACCAAAGCTCCTCCAACAAATTCATCGTGAAGCAAAAAAAATTATTATGCGAGCTCAAAAAAATTTCACACAAACTGAAAAACAACAATGCTGGTGCAGAGGCAATAAATGGTTGTGGTGCGCAGCGGCCGTGGCATCGCACCCTTCCCTCATCAAACGGCACCGCACCACAACGCAGCGTGACGACAACGTGCAATGACGACGATTGATTAGTACACACAAAGCGGCATAAACCTTTCATCCCGCACTCGCTCAAATTTACTTTCTCAGTATGTACTGCCAACGACACCGGGAAGGACACGGAAGGGGACTGTCCTCTCCATCCTCCTTCTGCTCACAACAGACCCTCCCCATCCTCCTCCTCGCTAAGCCCTGGATGCTGCAAGAGGCTGCGAAGATGAGTCACACGTGTGTGGAGGACCCCAGTGCGCGGGGCAAGGCTGGCAGTTACCCACACTCACCCCCTCACACACAAGGGCAAAGCCCGCCGGACAGTCAATGCACGAAGGCACACGCGAGCCACCGCCATCCACATCGTACCGCAAAACAGCAATGCGCACGGCACACCCACGGCCAGAACAAGAGGGATGGGGCGCATCCAAGCCCACCACAGTCCTTTACTTACCCCTGCCCCGAAGGAATAGCGTTACGCCTCACAGCAGGTCGTGGCGGTGGCGTCCCACACTCACAAATGAGGCACGGCGCACACCATCCGCTCCCCTCCGTGTGCACTCAGCAAGCCAGGGCAAGGCGCCCATTCACCCTCGTGCCATCGCAAAGTGGTAACACAAGCAATCATCGTCGTGGACCATCGGTGCCTCTAGCAGGGAAAAAAAGGGAATGGAGCCATGTCGGAAGCACAGCCAGCAGAGAAAAAATAAAAAAAAACGCATAGACACGCGGTGGCAGGGGGTAATAAAAAAACAAAAAGAAGGTCCGCATTAGATTTAAAAAAAAAAAAAAAAAAAAAAAGCACATTTGATTCAACAGTTATCTTATTTCATGTACCATGCAGCACAAAACGACCGTGTGTTTGTGTATATACATATTGACAGGGCAACAAAAGAAAAGAAAGAGGAATTAAAATAATAAAAAAGATATACTGTTCCATGAGCCCACCCAAAACATTCTTCACACTTCGTGCGGTATCCGGCCTGTTCCTCCAATTCTCTTTTCCTGCTGTCGGTGGGACGCACAGCCGCAAGTCCGGCACCGCGTGTAGACCACAAACAAAAGCAAACAAGAGGCTAAAACAACTCGCTCATTGCAGTGTCCAGCAACCGAACATCAAAAAAAAAAAAAAAAGGGTAAAAAGTAAATAAATAAAAAACATGCAGGGAACGCGGTGCACATTCTCCGTGAGGAGTCGCAATTCCACACTCTTCGGCTCAGCAAAATGTCACGACTCCACACAGTCCCGGAATCAAAAGCAGCATCGGCCGGGACACGCGCGCACGCGCAGTGCTGTCGGCATTTAAACCCTGCAGTATCAACTTCACGTCGCGGAGCAGGGCGAGGCGGTCGTCTGGACTCATACTGCCCTCGGATGCTGAGCAAGTGAATATTTTGTGGAACGGAGGGGTCATTTTTGGCGGCAGTGCGTGGACTCCATTCGCCCGTAACATTCTCGGCACTCCATTCATCGTCTGCAAGAACAGTGGCAGACGGAGAATCTCTCCGCAGTGCAATCAAAGCTGCTTCAGCATTTGCCATGAACGTCGTCTCCTGTGCGAATTCCTGCGGTATGACAGGCGGCTGTCGAGTGGGAGCTCCCCTGGCGTTGAGTTCGCGCAGCTCCTCATCGTACAGTGCGTCTTTTTGCAGAAGAATATTGACGGCCGTCAAACGGCCGCTCTCCTTCACTTCCTCGCGGCCCGCACCAAAGTAGAAGCGTGAGTTCCAGTGTGAAGCAAAATGTCCAACATCACGGAAATCGCAATGGCCAAAACGCGGGAAATTTTCAAGCGTAAAAAAAAAAAAAGGATGGATGCTCCTCTCTTTCTCTCAATCCGTACTTCCCGACTTCAACGCCCTCCTACGCATGCATTCGCCCAAATAAATATGAGCACCGCACCACAGCCACCACGCTCAAATAAATAAATAAATAAAAAGCTTTCAGACGGAGATTAAATGTTAATAGTTCTTTTTTTTTTTTTTTAAACGTCGGACCGCTTCAACCCAAGAGTGCAGCTAAGCCCACAATTCCTGGAATGCCAGTAGTTACATGTGTGTGTCACACGCCATGCGCATTCAAAAATGCAAAGCCGCCCGCGCACCACTTATCATCCGGCCGACATTCCTGGTCACTTGACATCAAAATGGAATCTCGTTCGCTGGCTTCTTTTTGTTTTTTTTTGTTTCCCCCCCCTCTTTTCATAAAGCGCAGGAAAAATTTTTTTCATCCACGCCCTGCTTCTCCTTGTTGTTGAAAAAACTGCTAATTCAAAGCACTCAAAAAAAAAAAAAAAAAAAAAAAAAAAAGAAAAACACAGACGCATACACACACAAGTGTAAAAGAATATACACAAACTCATATATATATATATATATATATATATATATATATATATATATATATATATATATATATATATATATATACATTCTATATAATTTATGGAACAAGAGAGGAAGAAATAATAATAATAATAATAATAATAATAAAATTACAAAGAGGGAAATATATAAATATATATTATTACTATTATCGCTCACTTAATAAGCAATTCCTCTTTTCATTCCCTCCCCCTCTCCCCCTCTCTCTCCCACTGAGTGTCTGTGTGTCTGCGTGTTTGTGGTTGTGTTTGTGTGTGTTTGTTATGTCCCCGCCATTATTTACATTGAACCCAAATGGGTAGACCAACAGTTATCCTTCCTCTACAAAATAAATAAATAAATAAATAAATAAATAGTAATGCACATCCATTTTGCTTATGGAACTCCAATCGCAGCATGTTGATGGTGCAAAAATGCATGGAGGTAGAATTCCGGACCCCCATTGCACAAGAGAGTAAATACGCCAAGAAGAAAAGCAAACGTATCGGTGAAAAACGCAAACAAAAAACACTGGGATGAGAGAAGAGAGAGAGAGGGATGTTGTTGTTCCTTCACTACTTCTCGTTGATGGTCCACAGCTTGAGTGTGTCGTCTAGGGAAGATGTTAGTAATTTGTTCCCCACAACATCCAAATGATAGACGGTGCTGTGGTGCCCAGTAATTGTCTCAAAAAGCTCTCCTGTCGCGGCGTCCCACACCATGACGGTCCAGTCCCTGGCGCAGGAATATATGTACTTGTTGTTGGTAGAGAAAGCGGCATGATGAATAGGAACCTGATGGCCCTTCCAGGAAAGAATACAATTCCTGTTTTTCCAGTCCCATACCCTCAGTTCATGATTCATCGAGGCTGTAACAATGCGAGCGTCATCGTGTGAAAACTTGCAGGACCAAACAGTGTCGGTGTGGCCAGCCATGGAACAGTACTCATCATCTTTGGCCCAGTCCCATACCTTTATCAAGCGGTCGTCTCCACCAGATACAACGTATTTCCCACAGTCGGTGTTGCTGAAGCAGCAAGAAAAGACAGCGAGACTGTGGCTCCGCAGGGTTAACATCTTCGTGCCGGAGTCGGCGTTCCAAATCCTCACCGTGTGGTCACAGGACGCGGAGACAATGTAGTCGCCAGTGGAGTTGTATTGCACGCAGTAGACCTTGTCGTCGTGTCCCTTCAAGGTGTAAACCTTCGCGCAGGTGGTCGTGTTCCACACCTTAATGGTGCGGTCATCAGAAGAGGAAACGATGCGATTTCCACGCGGCGAGAAGTCGCACGAAAGCACAAACCCGTTGTGACCGCCCTTCATGACGGAAGAGCTGCCGGTTACGGTGTTCCACAGTCGCACGGAGCGGTCCCGGCTGGCGGTACAAAAACGCTCCCCTTTCGGTGAAAAAGAGCAGCAATAAACAGCAGAGGCGTGTCCGGTGTACGACCTCTCCTCCCTGACATCCAACTTGCCGTTTGAAAAGGCTTTTATCTTAAATACATCGCCGCCCTTTGTGTCGGTTAGTTTGTCATCTGACACCTTCTTGCGAGTCTCTGGTGGAGCACAGATGAGTTTCATGCGTTTGCCTTCTTGCGTGTGATTCTGGCTCATCTCAAGAAACATACAGAACACATCGTCATCGTCCATGTCAATTAAATCCTCACCTTCGTTAAATGACATCACCATCTTGCGTCCAAATTTCTTTTCCACCATCGCACAAAACTCTTCAAATGTTGTATTGGGGGAAATGTAAAGAACTTTGTTTGCCGTGCTATTTTCCTCCTGACAATAAATGGCAATCTTCCCCCGTGTTGAGCGTAGTGTCATCGTCAGCGCATCATCCTCAGCACCAGCACCAGGGCCGGTGTTTCGTGTCATTGCACCCACCGTTGAAAACGTGTTTGACTCCTCACGCATACGCGCCGTAAGATCCATTTCAGGCTGCTCAAGTACCTGCTTGATGAAGTTGCTGATAGAGTCACGCTCCTCCACCGACATACCCGTAATTTCTTCAATGGCATCCACGCCGCTAGTAGAAGAGGTATTCATTATTTGCTGCTGCTGCTGCTGCTGCTGCTGCTGCTGTGGTAGTGGTGGTGGTGGTGGTGGTTGCTCGATTGACCGTGACGAAGACTGCGCAGCCCGCTCACCGGCAGTGTCCTTCTTTTTCGCTGCCTTTCGTGCGTTCTTCGCATCCATCGCAGCCGTAAACATCGACATTATTTCTTCATCGCTAGCGGAAGACTCCGGAAGATTCACACGAAATGTCTCTACCACCAACTCTCGGGTTGCATCTTGTTTTATAAGCAACTCAATCACAGCGTACTGCTTGCTGCTTGGAAGACCCTCATACGAAAACTGCTTCCCTTTAAAGCTCAGTGTTATCCTCTCTGGTTTCTCCTTCTGTTGCTCTTCACTGACGACTTCTCCCATCTTGCGCTTCTTCTTCTCCGCGTAGGCCCGCTGAGCGTCAAGAAACTGCTGCTGAATGTTTTCGTCAGTGTACCTCGCGGCGTCCTCAATGTTTTCACGAAATGCCTTAACCGCGACAGACGGGTCGACTTTCATCTTGACAAGGATATCGAGTAAATCCTTCTTGCGGCTCTCCGGTCGCCCCTCATATACCACGGTCTTCCCTTCTATGCTCAACTTTAGCTTCGCCTTACTCATGATTTAATAGTCGTTCCGAGGCTCAGTGATCTTATGTACTGGAGTCCCCTACTGTTTATGGAAATTATTGTCGCTCCTGATATCCGGTGTAACTTCCGCGGCTAATGGCTTTGCTAAAATAAACGCACTCTTCGTCATTACATCACATATATATATATATATGGGCATAAAAAAAAAGAACGTCACACAGGCAGGTGGAGAGAGCACCATATAACTATAGACATAACATTCATTTCATCAGTACGTGAATATTCAAAACAACACTAAAAAATATCAATCGATATATATAGATATAGATATATTGTTTTATTTACGTGTATGATCAATTTCACCCTATGTATATATGTCGATAATGGTGTCACTAACTGCTAAATTTGCGATACTCTCCGCCCTTCTCATAGGCTCGCCGTTCCTCACAAAGTTGCCACTTGTTATAAACCTGCCGTAGCTGTGCCTCACGGCCCCTGCACTCGTTTTCCATGTCAACAATGTCGCGCTGCAGCTTGAGGACTGAGTGGGTGATGCCATCTATGCTGCTGCGCGCTTCTTCAAGGTTGCCCTTCATATCAAGTCGCCGTTGTTTGATGGATGCCGCCCGCTCTGCCAACTCGAGACACTTCACTTCAGCATCCTCCTCGGCAAGGCGCGCCTGGGCCTTTGCTTCTTTAATCCGCTGTGCGAGAAAATCCTGTTGTTTCTGCATTTCCGACATTTGTGTCTCCATCAGCTCCCGTTGTGCCCGTTCTGACCGGATACGCTCGTGTAACTCATTGTGTTTTTGCTCCAGGCTCTGCAGCACATTAGCGGAGGCCTGTGCCAATTCAATAAGGGCAATGTTAGCCTCCCTCGTCCCTGTCATCCTCGCACGCCAGCGGCTCGGGTTTTGATCATGGCCCACTGTTGTGAGCCGCATCCGAGCCAAGGCAAGCTGCATAAAAGAGACCCATTGACGTTTTTCCTCATCACTAGGGGTGCGGAGATAAAAAACGTCGTTTGATTCATTCACGGTAACGGCAAAGTAGTGATAGCGACGGTCTATGCAATTTGGGTGCGTCGAAGCATCTACGCCTGATATTACCACACTGTTCCTTGTAAACACTTTGTATCCCTTTGGCTTCTCACTGGTGGCGCTCGTCTCATAATAGTGCATTCCCTTGTCGTTCACGCGAAAATACCGCTTCTGCCATTTCACACCCATGCGGCGGGTGTCGGGTGAGAGCTTCTCCAGGTATCCGTCTTTCACCACTGTCTCTGAAAACAGCTGCAGGTATTGCGGCCCTACCGGCTGCCAGAGCGCCTCAAACGACTGTACAACACTCTCCCCGCAAGCCGTGCAAAGCGTGCCGATTGCCTGACCAAATTTATTGCCAAGCGTTACCCGAATTCGCCGTTTGCCCCCTCTTATTTTGCGTAATTCAACTGTTGTTGGTGAATCGAGAGACCTGTGCTCCCCCGTTATTGTTGTTGAAGACAGTGTGGCTGTTTGTGCGCAATCCGTAGACAATCCATCGTTTTTTGCGGAATCACAGTGCGTACGCAAAGAATTATCCTCATACTCGTCATCAGTATCGTTATCATTATTTGTGGCGTCTTCGCGAGAATGTACAAAAAGTCGGTACCAATACTCCTCGTCACGCGGATACGCTGCGGCCTCATCGCCGCTGAATTCGGCTGACTCGTTGGCAGTGTATTCGTCGATAAGAGCGCGACCGTTCACAAGAGTCATTGGTAGATGCTCGGCCCCATTCACCCTGTCATTACCACCGCCATTATTATCGCCGTTATCACTCCATGTCTCCTCTTCGATGTGGCTTCTGTCAGCATCGATACGACGGCGACTGAAGAGGCGCGTTAACGCCGTTGGGGCAGATCTCGCCGGCTCTGGCCCCAACTCTCGCGTGAGCTGCTCAATGAGTTCCTCCTCGTGGCCAAGATGATCGGCAACCAGCGAATTCACTTCCTGCAAACGTGCCGGATTGTAGCGCACAAAAAGACGCCGCAGTCGGTTCTCGTAGTCCCCAAAAGTCGCCCCCACAAAATCTAGTAGCTGCTCCTCTGGCATAAGAGTGTAAAAGATATTTTCCGCACCTCTCCCGGTCCCAACAAGCCAATTAGCAAAAAGCTGCCGTTCCTCGCAGTCGTTGTTATCGTCACCCCCGTCCGAAACAAACCTCTTCTTCGTGTTTTCATTCCCCGCACTTCTGCTGTCCTCTGTCTCGTAATCCCCAGCTGGCTCCGGACCATACACCGCAACAAGACTGTCGATAAGCTTATTCATACCCTCCGCCCCAGCAGCCTCGATAAGAGCATCCATACCGCTCAACTTCTCCGGGGCGTACATAGTAAAGAAACGTGATAAACGCTCCCTGGACGCAGTGGCTTGTGACGATGGGGAGAAGGACTCAGCCCTCAACTCTTTAGAAGCAGTGGTAGGCAACTCACTTATGGCATCAAACAAATAGCGCTTCTGGCACCACAATGCCAGAAGCACTTCCTCGTAAGATACCTCAGCCGCACGCAAGATCTTTTCAATGACGTTCCTTGTTGAAATGCCTTCAGAATGCAAACGCTTAACATCTTTAACGCCACTCGGCGGCGGCTTTTTTTGCTCCAAAAGATGCGATTCATCCCGTGAAGGCTCCGGGCCGTACTTCCTCACCAGTGCCTCAAACATCTGCTCCTCCCTCCCCCTGTATGTCTTCAAAATGCCGTCAACTGTGCCAAGCTTCCCAGGATTGTACTTCCGCATAAAGCGCTCAAGGCGCAGCCGGACATCTTCGGTTTCTTCAGTGTGTACAGAGGAGGATTGGGCGGTTTTGGCAGAAGCAGCGTCAGGCAACTCATCCCGTGAAGGCTCCGGGCCGTACTTCCTCACCAGTGCCTCAAACATCTGCTCCTCCCTTCCCCTGTATGTCTTCAAAATGCCGTCAATTGTGCCAAGCTTCCCAGGATTGTACTTCCGCATAAAGCGCTCAAGGCGCAGCCGGACATCTTCGGTTTCTTCAGTGTGTACAGAGGAGGATTGGGCGGTTTTGGCAGAAGCAGCGTCAGGCAACTCATCCCGTGAAGGCTCCGGGCCGTACTTCCTCACCAGTGCCTCAAACATCTGCTCCTCCCTTCCCCTGTATGTCTTCAAAATGCCGTCAACTGTGCCAAGCTTCCCAGGATTGTACTTCCGCATAAAGCGCTCAAGGCGCAGCCGGACATCTTCGGTTTCTTCAGTGTGTACAGAGGAGGATTGGGCGGTTTTGGCAGAAGCAGCGTCAGGCAACTCATCCCGTGAAGGCTCCGGGCCGTACTTCCTCACCAGTGCCTCAAACATCTGCTCCTCCCTTCCCCTGTATGTCTTCAAAATGCCGTCAATTGTGCCAAGCTTCCCAGGATTGTACTTCCGCATAAAGCGCTCAAGGCGCAGCCGGACATCTTCGGTTTCTTCAGTGTGTACAGAGGAGGATTGGGCGGTTTTGGCAGAAGCAGCGTCAGGCAACTCATCCCGTGAAGGCTCCGGGCCGTACTTCCTCACCAGTGCCTCAAACATCTGCTCCTCCCTTCCCCTGTATGCCTTCAAAATGCCGTCAATTGTGCCAAGCTTCCCAGGATTGTACTTCCGCATAAAGCGCTCAAGGCGCAGCCGGACATCTTCGGGCATTTGAATGTCTTTCATATTGCATAAAAAAGCAACAAGTTCACCTTCTTTTTTTTTGTTGGTCACTATGAGATTGGTTTAAAAAAATAAATTAAAAAGACAAATAAAAATAAAACAGTAAAAAAAAAAAAAAAAAAGGGAAGATGCAGGGAAATAATAAAAGAGACAATCGAATCGGGTAGAAATTTGTCAGATGGTAATTAAAGACGCCGACTCGTGAGTCAACATATTGAAACCCTATTGACATCAACTCTCAAATATTCCATCGGCAGAAATGTCAAGTAGAGCCTCGAGTAGTTCGGCACTCTGAAACTCCTGTTTGTATTGAAGCATCTCGTGCCGTGTTACCCACGCGTGGTCTTTCAGCGTCGGCTCAAATTCAGAAAACCTAGGCCGTCCCATCAGATAAGTCGCAGCATACATAAAGAGGCGAGTGTTGTCAACATTATTCGACACCGTCGCCTGTGGCGCGTTTGACCACACATAACAGTCCAGGGCATCGCTATTGTGCTTCGCTATCGCCCTGTCTACGCCCATGCGAAGTGTCTCCCGATCCTTCAAGGCAGTGTACGGCACTGTCCACTTGCTGCTCGCTGCGTCCTGTATGATGAGGTAAAGATAATCATCCATCTTGCGATGAATCGAATGGCGCGAAGGCGGGGTAGTGTCGCTGAGCTCTGAGGGATTCCATAGATCCTGCGGTGTCACCCGCCTCTCCGGCTTGTAGCGTTGCAGCACCACACGCATGGCATCCTGGTAGAGATCGAGGCCAAAAAAGTTACCTTTCGTCTCGCGCGGGTCAGTGCGGTTCATGACGTCGATGGAGAGCCCTCTCTGACCCATGAAGTGCGTGGCAGACTCCGACGCCTCGTGTCTACAGTAACGCTGGTGCTCACGTTCCAGTAGAAAGCCCATCTCCATCTCAAGTGGGTGCGGTGTGTGTTTCAACACCGGGTGCCGATGAAGGAGATAACCAACTAAAACACCGGTATTCGAGCCCGGCACCGTGTCCCCTCCAGGCATTTGTGGTATTATTGGCGTACGGTGCTGCGTGTGAAAAGAGCGTCCGCTCAGGCGCGGCTGCAGCGTCATAAGCCGCATGTTTGCAATAACTTCTGCACCAGCAATGAAAAAGTGGGAGAGCCCCCTTTTTTGTTGTCGTTTTGTTGATAGCAAGTGGCCAAAAATAAAAATAAAAATAAAAATAAGGAAACAAGAGAGTCGCAAAATGCACACACATGGGCGTATAATACACACGCACAACCGTAAACGGCTCACATACAAATACGCATCACCATCACCATCATCATCATCAACGCTGCTGCTCATCACATCCTCGAGACTCCAACGCGCCAATTCTTGCCTCCAATTCCTTCAGTCGTAGCACCACCGACTTCATTGACGTGTGCAGAAGCATTTCCAGCTGTCGCATCCGGCTTTCAACTGTAGACGCGGCGTCAGCGACATGGCCGTCGTGGCCACCGCTTTTGTCGCCCGGGCCCACGGAGTCAAAAACAAGAGATAAAACCACCAAGTCAATAACGTCTTTTGCCTTTCGGGCAAAAAACTTCAGCTTCAGCGTCTGTCCAGCGACCGCATTACACTCAGTGTCGTGAAGAAACAAACCTGCCGCAACGGCAACCCCCTTGTGCGTGTATATGGCGGTCTCACCGACATGGACCTCCAAAACACGCGCGTTGCTCAAAACAACCAGATGACGCAAGGAATTTTGCAGCTGCAATGTCATCCATGGGGCTGCGGCTGCCTCATTTTCGTCATCGAGCACCACTGCCGTCGTATTTGTATTCCCATCAGCCCTCGATGCGGCAACAGCCTCTGCATGCATGCGTGCAGATTGTGCATCTTGGCAGAACACAAGGTTTGGGGGCGGGCAGTCGTGGCGGTGCTCCCGCCAGCTGCATGTCACAGTGCCGTCCATCTCCCTCAGAAAAAGAAAAAAAAAAAAAAAAGAAAAAAAAAGAAGAAATAAAAGAAAAGTTTGAAAATAATACACAAAAAGCCCAAGTGAAGAGTAGCAGAAATGTGAAAAGTTAAAAACAACAAAAACACCTTCCAGACAGTGACGATGGCAATCAACAACAGCACGTGTATCCAAAATAATGCACTGCACTGCAGCGAGATGCAGGTAATAATAATAATAAAATAAATAAATAAAAAATAAAAAAAGTGCTCCGCCTCCTGGTACTTTGTAATCCTCGCTATATATATATATATATATATATATATATATATGTTTTTTTTTGTTTTTTTTAACACGGTGGGGAGTAAAAAGAGTGCTTTAATCTATCCCACTCCCACGCCTCTACACACTCGGTGCATGCGCACCACAACACACACAAAACGACTCTAATTAATCTATTACCATAATGAAATACACAAACATATATATATATATATATATATATATATATATATATATATATATATATATATATTGCGTGTGTGTCGGCGAAGTAGTAAATGGCAATGACAAGCGAGAACAAAGAGCAGCAGTAAGTGGTAGAGAAAGGAAAAAAAAAGGAGTAGCAGAAGAAATGCGTTGTAAATCCAAATGCGCTTCCTGCTCGTCCTTGTATATGTTTCCGTGATATGTGTTTATTTCCTTCCATCCTTCCATCCTCCCTCTTCTTATTCCTCACTCATCCATGAGCGGAGCTGCACTACCACCGACTTGTGGGGCGGGTGTAACTTGTAGCGAGCGCACCAACCCGCCATGCAGCCTGTTGCCAATCTTGTGACCGTACGGGCTGGTGTGTAGTAGCGGCCTCACACGGCTTGAGACCTCACTGAACTCCTCCAAGTCATTGGACGAGTCGATGATCGCCTGCAGAACAAAGTTACCAAACCCGTCCTGCATAAGACATCTGAGATTACTTGCGTCCATGACAAGTTCATCCACCACTTCCTTGCGCGCCACCCCGTCGAGTTGCCATACAACTTTTTCAATGACATTGGAGGCAAACTTGTTGCATGAAAGTGTTAACCAGTGTCCCGCAAAGTTGTGGCAGACAACCGACACAAGAGAGGCATGGTCCATGTGTTGAAGCAGACACTGCACCACGTAGTTGCCGTAGCAGTTCATCGTGAGGCTTGGCAAAACTGGAAGTAGCATCGAGATAACGGACCGCCGCTGGTGTGGTAGAGAATTTTCAATGGTGCGAATGACGGCGATGCATCCCTGTTGTGAGACTGCCAGTTGTTGACCGCTTTGTGCAATCGTCGTCACAATTGGTGTAAGGGCCTCGCTCTTATGGCGCTCAAATATGCTTTGCACAACGCGGCGGGTGTGCTGCGAGCTGACAGCCAATTCAATTATTGTCTTCGGTGCAAAGTGCGGCAGAATCGTTTCCAACAGCTCGGTTGAGATAAGTTCAATGAGAGCACGCACAACGTGACATCCCTGCTGATCAAGCGCGACAATGTTAAGCTGCGGAAGAAGCTCGTCAATAATGATCTGCACCTTGTCCGTATGCTGCAGGCGGAGGACCGAGACAAGAAGGTGGCGGCCAGTCACTGTGCATGCCGTCCGCGGAATGTTCCCCACAACAGCAAAAAATTGCTCCAGTAAGTTGCTGCTCAAAAGAGCCAATTCCGCCCCACTAGCCTCTCGCGCAAAGCAATTGTTGTAAACCTGTATGGAGCTATCGCAGCTAGTGTTATTAGAGGAGTTCAGCTGCCGTGAGGTGTTAGTGGAGCTGCACGATGTAGTCGCTGACTGCGACGCATATGGGTTGTGTGTGTAGCGACGAATTCGTCCAGCCGTTATCGCACTGCCTTGTGTGGTGGCACTGCAGTTGATATCCGTCGATGTCCGCGGTGGGAGCACCTGCTTCAAATAAGGGCCACTGAATGCCACGTGGTCATTTGGGTCGTTTGACGCGGCCATGACCATTACCTTCCAGTATTCGCCCTTGCGGGCGATGTGGTAAAGAAGTATATTGAAAAAAATAATAATAATAAAGAAAAAAAATAGAAAAAAAAAAAAAAAAAAAGCTTTGTTTTTGTTTTTGTTTTTCAATGTATAAAAACCTCTGCATCAAAATTGTGTAAACAATTATATATGTATGCGTGTATATCTTTTTTTTTTTTTTTTTTTATACATTGTAGATACATATATATATACAAACGGGGAGGATTGTATATTGTCGTCACCGCTGACTCTTTTTTTTTTTTTTTTTTTTTTTTCGTGGCTACAGTGGTACCAAATAGCGGCCGCCTTTACGTCGCGGGGTAATACTCCTAGATGGCAAGGCCGGTGAAGAACGCCTGGTACCGTCGTTGACTACACCGCGCGGGAGTGGTGGTAATGGGGCAGTTTGTTGAGTACCCCACGCGGAAATCAGCTCCATGGCGTCAAATGTTGGGAGAGATGTCACATTATCACTGGCAATTGCCGCCGCAGTCGTATTGGCATTGCTGTTTGGGGAAACTGCTCGGCGCTCTGCTGTCCGCATGCTCTGCTCACGCTCCAATGAGCTGATGTGCATGAGCGCTCGCTCCCGCGTAACGGTGTCAAGTCGGTTTGTAATGGTCATCGCAAGAGCCTTCCAGCGCGAACGCTCAAACGACAAGGCCTCCATCTCCTCCTTCAGCCGCCTACAGTCCAGCTCCGTCTCCCTGTAACGCGATTCGGTAAAGTTCAAAAGGCAGCGTGTCGTGCGCAATTCTCCCTCCATCTGCTTCAACCGTCTGCAGCATTTGAGAGCCTCCGCCATCCGACAGTCCCCTTTCTCAACGGCAGCCTCCAGCTCCGCGCACTTTGCTGTTGTCGCATCGCGTTCGCTGGTCAACTGCTCCACTAAGCGGCTAAGCCGCACATTCTCTTTTTGGTGCAGAGAGGCGTCCTTGTCACAATTCCCGGTAGCGGTAGCAGAGGGATGTGCCACCTCATTGGATGCGGCAGCCTCAAGTGTCGACAGCCGCGACTTCATGGCTGTAATCATCTCGCGGAGGGTGGCAATGACGCGTTGCTGCTCCATAATTGTTTTGATGGACAAGTCGGCCCCCGTGTCGGTAGACGGCCCCGCATTCTCCACTCCATCGTTCATCTGCTTGTATCCACTGCAGCAATGCCAGGGGGTGGAAAAAGAAAAAAAAAAAAAAATTACCACAATGCACCCACAAATATTGAGTTGAGCACACAATATATTTTTTTTGTGTACTCTGTCTCCGTGTATCGCCACAGTGGACGCATACAACAAAAAAAAAAAAAAAAAAAAAAAATTTTCTTTTTTTTTTTTAAAAGGAAATGTCAGTCACACACCTACCGGCATAGCGCAATAAGGAACGCCATGACCTCAAAGGAGCCGCGCTCAATGGCCTCGCAGAGCGCCACCACATCTAAAAACTCCTCGTTACTGCATCTTTTTTCCAGCTGCCTCACATCCTCGGAGTATTGCAACTTCCCCCGCAACGGCGACCCCTGCGATGTGCCGTCTGCATATTGGTTGGCAATAATGCTTACGGACGGAAGTGTCCAGCCATTTTGGTAGCGCACACAGATGCAAAAGCTAAACTGCGTGGCATCATCCACAACACAGAAGGTGGCACAACGTACCGACACGTCCCCGCCGTTACCACATTCCCCAGGGTAATTCGTCGCAACGTTGACACTAATGGGCCGACCAAAGACAGACGACATCATGCAGACCAATTCAAGAAAATGCAAGGGCTCACGCAGCGAAGCAAAGAGCGCCCGCTCGAGCAACGGAATGTAATCCATAAAGCTCGCACCGCGCTGCAGAGTCGACGAATACCGCGGCATTCGTCGGAATTTTACGCAGCTTGTAATGAACGACATGAAGGAAAGTTCAGTGGAATTATTGGACTCCCCCAGGTCCATTGCGATGCGTTCAGACAACACATCTACGGGCGCATCGCGACTGTTGGCGCAGCAACTAATGATAAGTGAAATCTCCACGCGTGAAAATTGCGGCACGGTATCAAGGCGCAGCTGCAACACCTTCGAGTACAGCTCCACCACGTTTGACAGGTTGCGTCGCACACGCGCCCTCTCCTCAAGCAGGAGTGGGATGGCAAGTGTGATGTACACGCAACCGTCAACGGCCTGCACAACGCCCTCCACGCGGCGACCATCATCGCTGACAATGCTGCTCAGGTACACATCGTACTCAAAGCCCATCGTCTTACTATGGGCACGCAACGCTTCGGGTAACTCGCGTGTACACTTCTCCGTGTAACCGCGTTCAATCCACCGCACGAGTGCATGCACTCGACTCGAAATGGAATCAGCCGGACAAAAGCACGGCTTTGTTGCAAATTCTAGCCATGAGTAGTCAACAATGCGCTCCCGATCACTGGTGGAATTTTTTGCCACGTCGCAGATTACAAAGTCCAAGTCTGCCGTGCCCTCCATCTCAAAGAAGTACGCGTCTAGCATGTGGCGGCCAAGCACGTAAACAGGAACGGGAGAATTGCACATTTCCGCACTGTCTTTTCTTCTTTTTTTTTTTTTTTTTTTCTTGGGGTAGAGAAGGAAAAGTGTTCGTTTTTCTTCACTGATGATGTTGTTGCTGGCGTTGCGCCTTCGACGCCGGTTTATCCTCTCCGCCTACACCATGCAAGAAAGGAAAAAAGGAGAATGAAGAGGGAGAGCGAGGATAAACGAGCATGAAAGACGCATCCGATTGTTAATTCAGTCATTCTCCCAGCAAAACACACACACACACACACCCTTCTTGCTATTCATAAATAAATAAATAAATATATATATATATATATACTCCTTTCTTTCTTTCTCTTTTTTTTTTTTTTTTTTGGAATTGAATTAAAAATATATATATATATATATATATATATATATATATATATATATATATATATATATATATATATTGTTTCCTGTATTCCACTTCTCCTCGTGATATTCTCGCCACGTCTTGTATCCTCCTACCAAACAAGAAACACCACATGACCGAAGTACTTACAACACATTCAGCAGGCCTGTTTGCGATAAGTCCATGACACCCCAGATGCCACCGTAGGAGTCGTTGTGGTACGCGCGCACAATCGCCGCAAAAATCAGCAATGCCTCAAAGAGGGAGTTTACACCCTGATGTGTCGCATACGTCTTGTCATCTGGTCCACTACGATACCGCACGTAAAAATACGGCTCTCCGGTATCACCAACAAATATTGCCAGGTCTTGCTGTGGGTTCATCGGTTGATGTAAAAACTTCACGTAGTTAGCAAACCCATCAACGCAGACGCGAACAATATGGATCAGCAAATGGGCGTCTGTGGGGAAGCCCTCCCGCCAGACGTCCGCATCGCCGTGGTTGTGTCTGTATGAGGCCAGCGTCTTCTGGGACGCAAAGGCGCGCAGTCGCTTGATAACATACTGCCGCTGCGCCTGCTGCTCTGCGACCGATAGAGGTGACGCCGAAGGAAAGGTGCCGGATGGATCGAGTTTAGCCTCAAGAGAAAGTCGCTGGTCAAGATGAAGGATGACGTCAAAATTCTGCACATTCTGCGCCTGACCCGCAAGTTTCTGCCGTTCGTTCAATAGAGCGTCAAGCTTACGTAAAACCGCGGGTGTCGTTGACGACAGCAGAGTCGGGAGACCAACGCCAACACCCGCTGAATTGGATGGCCGAGGTCCAGGGATAGTCTCGTGCAGACAATGTGTGGTGTCAAAAGAACTGATCTGACGTTCCGCAAACCAGCGGTCGCAGGCGGCTGTCTCCTCCACCAGTTCTTGGCAGAGATCCGATAGCCACCTGCGCGCCTTTAGAATTGAGCGCTCAGCACTGAGAATGCCCAGACCAGCCCACTCCGTGTCCACCGGCTGCGCCGCACTCTGCTTCTCGGCGCCACCAAGATACTGTACACGAATGCCGTCCGACGGACCCGCCGCGATGCCGCCACCCACTAGCGGCCCACTGAACACACTTCCCGCACCGGGGGCCGATGAAGTGACAGCAGGAGCGGAGGGCGTTGCCGTGGGAAAAGAAGCAGCGGCAGCAGCCGTGACAGTAGCCAGCGGTGCCCCACCACCATTTTCGCTAGAGGATTCCTTTGATGAAAGAAATTGGTTCAACTGTGCCTCGGTGCGGATCGACTGCTGCTGTTGAGGCAGATGATATTGGTTCAGTCGCAAATGGTGCGCGCTCCCAACTGCGGTGGTGGTAGAGCCATCCGCCTTTGGTAGAGCGCCAAAGATAGTTGATGCAGGGACAGCAAGCGATGAGAAGGATTCGGACCATCCCTTTACCCGATGTCCTCTTTCACCAGCAGCGCGAGAACCACGTGAAGGAGGAAAAAAGTTGCGACGCACGTCCGCTCGTATCGTCAGAAAGACAAAAAAAAACAAAGAGGCCGTAAAGACACATCCAAAGATGCTGCACACACGCTCTAATCCATCATCTTCGACAACTTCAACAAGAACATCATCAACCCAGGTATGTGAGACCGACTTTGGGTATATCCACGCCGCAACACGTGCTGCCAAGTACGAAAGCGCACTAGCAAAGATGACAAGCTTGAGATGAAAACGCTTTGCCTCCCTCCCATATGCCTTTGCTCGGCGCTGCTGATCAAGCCCAATCAGCTGGTCGCTGTACGAAAGACGCATCTAGCCTTCTATCAATCTAAGCACGCCTATGCTTCCCACAATCTATGTAGACAAAAAAAAAAAAAAAAGGCCAAACCAGATACAAAAAATAAAATAAAATAAATGCCAGCTAACTTGCTATTCCCAATTTTTTTCCGCTTCTCCCCCCTCCTCCAATCCGCATTTTTTTTCATTTTTAATTTATTTCTATTCCTTCAAAACAAAACGCAAAAAAAAAAAAAAAAAAAAAAAAAAAAACTCATTTCGAGTGCATACCGATCCTTAAATGCGTATGCGAAAGCTGGCACATGCATAGGTAATTATTTCCTACCCCGTCTTTTTTTTGTTTGTTTGTGTGTGTTTTGCCTACAGTACTCCACAGTCATTAATTTTCACTGCCTTATTTGGTTTGTCGTTCAATCCCGTCTTGGTGTTTTCCACTTTCTTCACAACGTCCATCCCTTCCACAACCTTTCCGAAAACAACGTGCCGGCCGTCAAGCCAAGGCGTGGGCGCCGTGGTCACAAAAAACTGAGAGCCGTTTGAATTGGGCCCCGCATTTGCCATGGAAACGGCACCGACAAAGTGCTTGATTTTCAGGTTCTCGTCGTCAAAGCGCGCACCGTAAATGGACTTCCCACCCGTCCCGTCAAAGTTCGTAAAGTCACCGCCCTGAATCATGAAGTTACGGATGACGCGGTGAAAGATGGAGCCCTTGTACCCAAAACCGTTCTCGCCGCTAGCAAGCTGCTTAAAGTTCTTCACGGTTTTGGGTACGTCATTGCCAAAAAGGCCAATCACGACACGACCCACCGGCTCATCGCCGATGGTAATGTCGAAGTACACTTTATCCGTCACTACCGGGTCCGCTCGCGCAGAAACAGCCGCGAAGAGCATTAGCAGCAGCAGCAGAAGCAGCTGCGTAACCTTCGACAGGAGCAAATATCGCATGAATGTAAGCTGCAGTAACGCTGGTAGATTCTGAAAAGAACATTTTAAAAAAGGAAAGAAATAATACCCATTAGAATGCAGCAACAAGAAAAAAAAACGCCCAAGAACACCGCTACAGAGAAAATATTTGTAGGAGAAAAAAAAAAAAGGCAAAACTCACGCAGAAAAAAAGCAAACATATATATATATATATATATATATATATATATATATATATATATATATATTCTTTCACGCCGTCCACTTCAATTCCAGAAAAAGAGGGTGAATAAAACTCATGGAATAATCACAATTTACTCATATTTTACATACATTTGGAGGCATTACATATATATGTATATATGTATGCTCTAGGACAGCTTTTTGGCGATAACCCCATCACTTTTCCCGCGCTTTGGTGGCCGTTTCGCGGCGCAAACGATCTCGTACGGCCATGAGAATAACGCCAAGCAGGTTTTTTCCGCTCCCATCACCACGGTCACCCCAAAAGTCATCGGATGTCGTGTGGTCAATTATAAGTTTATCGCCTGTCTCCAAAAGAAGGCTTCGCACAGCCTCATTCTGCTTGAATTTCATGTAGTTACCAAGCAGCATGACGTCAACCTTCACTCTGTTCCAGTCCTCACGCTGACTGCCCGTCCGTTCTGCTTCCTTCACAAGACGGTCCAACTCCCAGACAGACGTTGCCGACCGCAACGCCGCTGTAACTGGTGCGTCGCGGAATCGTTCAGTAAGAAAGTAGTGGTGGACCGATGGGTATTGTTTGTGTCGAATAACTATCGGATGCGGTGACAGCGGACTAAATACTCCGTACGGCACCTCATGCACGTCGTGAAACCGCACTACGCCCTTGTTCATGCGTAATACTAATATTCTTCAATTTTAATCTTTATCTATCCTCCTCCCCTTCCAAAGCCCCACCCCTCCCTTTTTTTTTTTTTTTTACTTTCTGCGTGTGCGTATTCTTCTTCGGTGGCACTTGTGTGCCAGCTGCCCACTCCTTCACACCCCCTTTCAAAGGATGTTTCCACGCACAAATTTTCTCGTTTTTTATGTGATTAAAGAGTTAGAAAAAAAAAAAAAAAAAAAAGATGGAAGGAAAAAAATTCAATTTTCCAGTTCAATGCCGCTGCATGTCTTGCAGGCGTGGGATTTGTAACACTCGTAAAGAATCGTTACCATAAAAATGTTGCAAGAGGGGTAGCATACACAGACTATTAAAAAAAAAAAAAATTTAAGCATATAACAATTTAAAAAAGGCAAAAAAGAGAAAAAAAAAACACATTTTGAGGAACTAGATATTTATTCCACCCATTTTCTTTCTCGTTTATTCCCCTAAAAATGTAAATACAGCACCTCTTTTACGCAGATATGAGTTTCAGTGCCATCTCTATTTCTCAGTCCTTCCGTAATTCGAACAGCTCGCTCCGGATGCCATCCGCCGTGATGATGTGAAAGCACACAGCGTCGCCCGTGAAGATGTCACGCTCTGCCGCTCCAGTAAAAGCGTTCTTAAGCATCTCAAGGGTCTCTGTCATGCTGAGTTCAGCAGGGGCCTGTTGCACCATGTGCTGGCGCGTCAGCAGGCAGTCCATGAGCGGCTCCACGAAGCTGCTCGCAGACCCGGAAGTGCCGTAGCGGAAGGGTTCCGTCGATCCAACAGGGTCATAGCTGTAGCACACGCCAGCGCCCTTTTCGTCAAGGCCAACAACCATATTAAACGTGTAGTACGGAAAGAAGCGTCGCTGATACAACATGGTGGAGGTAAGCTTCGCAATGGCCTTCGTGGAAGGCAACTTTCCCCCGTTGTTATACTGATACCACTGAATACGATACTTCAGCATCTGCTGAAGCTGGAGGCGGTCCGCCTGCATACCTGTTGACGCAAGAAATGTGTGCTCTGTGAGCTGAAACAACTTTGTGCGGTCATCACGAGCGTGGATGCAGAAGTCGCCATTCAGGCGCGTGTCTCCACCCAAAATGACGTAATTTTTGCCAGCAATGGCAGCAATTGTGCCGCCGTTGTCCGCATAGGGAGACCACTGCTGCTCCTTCACTCCCTGCCGCGGGAGCGACAACGTCGAGTCCGCCAACTTCCTTGAAAAATGATGCCCATACTCCATGTGGTCCTCAATCATTGGCTATAGGTGCGTTCGCCCTTATTTTATTTTTCTTCCTTTTTTCAGGTTTTCTTTTTTTTTCTTGCTTTCCCTGCTTGCTGTTGTGATTCTGTGGAGAAGCGAAAATAGTTGGAAGGGTTGTATACGTGAATGCGTGCGGACATGTACAAGAATGACAAAGTGGATCATGCAAGGAGAAGAGGCCTTAGTGGGTCAAACATTTCTCACTACCACCGCCGTCACAGCCCTGCTAAAAACAAATGCACACAGACACACGCAAAAAGAGAGGGAGAGACAAACAAACAGAAACAGAGCAAAAAAAAGCTAAACAATTTCACACGCGACCGATACGATGGGACACTTCTTGAACCTCGCGCTCCTTGTCAGAAACGCGCTGTCTGTAATGTTCACGTGCTGCGTCACAGGCAGGACACGTGTCGCCGCGCCCCAAGATGCGCAAAGTTTGTTGATAGCCCTCAAACAGAAGCAGCGCCGCGCATGTTGAGGCGGTCAAAAGCCACATGCTGTAGTTCTGCGATCCCTCACTAAATCCAAAGTCACGCGTATTGAAAACCTCCCACGGTCTCTCACGTGGTCGGCGTGACTTTGGAAGACGCACAAGCAAAAGTGCTGTCTTTCGCATCACTAAAAACAAACAGCACCTTCACTTGCTCTTAAATGAAATAAAAGAAAAAAAAATTTTTCAGAAGGAAATTCAAAGAGAAGAAGAGGCATTTGTACAGTTATGTGCACACGCATACACAAATATACGGTGTGTGTGTATGAAGGCAGGAAAAAAAAAAAAAAAAAAAGAGAGAGAGAGAGAGAGAAGCAATAATTACGATATGCAATCACACCAACAAAATAAAATTCAAGACTGATTGTAAAAGGGTAGAGTTTCAACAAAGAAATGGTGGTGCGAATCGTCCGCAACTAGTCGCTCACATGCAGCGCGAACGGCGCCCGCAGTATCACTCCGCTCAAACACCATCAGCGTGCGCTCTTCAAAGGCAAAAGGCGTGAATAGTGGGCTGTAGCGTTCGCCTGGTGAAATCTTTGACAATGGCTGCGACGGTCGCTTTGGGTTAAAAAAAAGGACGCTCTGCAGTGGATCTCTTCGGCCCTTGCCTTGATGGATGACCACCAGATCGGCAATAAAGTCGGATTCGGCGAATGGGCGCGAAACCGACGCACAGGCAAGAATGTCTGTCGACAATTGCTGCAGCCAAAATGGTGGGAGCTCAGCCTCAGGGTCAAGGGTGCGAGAAAAGACCAGACGGTAGATGTCGCGTGCGCGAAGTCGGGCGATAAGGTTATGTGCCGGCTGCAGTTTTTCGTCCGAACTACTCTCGATTGCCTCCAGCACCCAGTCACCCAGTTTCAACAGAAGTACATCATCTGCGGCGCACTCAAGGAGCGTGTGGCCTCCAACCACAAAATGCGGCGCAGCCAAATGGAAGATGTCCCCAATCATATGTCCAATTGCTTTGACGACGTGGTGCTGGTAAACATTCTTATGGAGCTTCGCGCGCAGCGTAAAGAGTTCACACAGTGAAAGCGCTAGCTTCTCCTCAAAAGCCAGTTGCCACTGGCCATCTTCACATACCAACCGAGCGGAGTTAAAAAGTCGGTTGACGCGCACATCGACTGTCGGTTTACCAAAGCAGCAAAGAGAATCGCGTATGAAATAGTCAAGCTTATCCACGTCAATGCCACTACGTTTGTTGCTAATGATCTCCCCGTACTTCGTTGAAGGGCCACAGCGTCCTCGCATAAGAGCAACAACGTCCTCCACTTCGTCAATAGGTAGAAGCGTCCTCAGTGCTCGCCGCGTGATGCGTTCGGACATGTCCTCGTGATTAAATGGTACACCACATCGCGTTGTGATGACATCTTCAAAAAGGTGTGAGAATGGGCCGTGCCCAATGTCATGAAAGAGGCCGGCAAGCATCGCTTTGTCAATGTCATTTTCGCCAATGCCCAGGTCCGGTTGGCGGCGTTTTATGCTCATTAGAAGGTTCCGCGCCATATGTGCAACACCGATGGAATGCTCAAAGCGCGTGTGCACAGCCCCAGGGTACAGAAATGAAGAAGCGCCCAGCTGCTTCAAAGAACGCAATCGTTGAAATGCCACCGTGTCCACCGCCTGCAAAACAATAGGAGGCAATACAACGTGCTCATGCACACGATCCAACAGGGTGGTTTCACGCAGCCGCCTTCGGTGCATCTATATCACAAGTAAAATAAATAAATTCAGGTGCTATCATCGCAAAGTGACAAAAAAAAAAAAAGAAATTCCATGCACAAAAAATAAAAATACAAAGCAAATAAGTAATAATCGACGGGGCGTCCTTTCCATTCCATTCTCACCCCCATCCTCCCTCCGCAATGCCGTTCACTTCCTCGCTTTAAAAACACCAACACGGTTGATCACAAAATGCATTTGCCAGAATCCCTTAAGAAATGTGCTTTTCCGTCATTTCTAGCAGAGAAAGAATAACACAAAGATCAAGATGCCCTTATTACTTCCCCTCAATTACCATGTCTGGGATAAAGTCTCGAATCGGGTATTCCCGCTGACACTGTTGGCACACAAGCCTCCCATTTCGCACTGCCATCTCCTGCACTACGTGATGAATCGCCTTGAGGTCCTCTGATTGGTCGGAAAGATCAACATCTTCTAAACTCTTCGGCAGGTGACTCGCGGATTCTAGCAGATCCTGCTGCCCATCCTTCATGGCATTGAAGGCTGCTAAAATAAAACCGTAATCCATGCGAGCAAGCATCAGGCGAATAAAGGCGGGGTTAAATTCACTGGGCAGCACTTCCACCTCCACGTCCCGTAGCTGCAGGGGAAACGATTGGCACTCAATGCAGCAAAGAAAATTATGCGTCAGCAGCCGCATTTTATTTACCGCCAAACAAAAAAGTAGCCTTATTTCACACCCTGTTACGCAAAAAAAAAAAGTAGAAAAACAAAAACAAGCGAATAATAATAATAATAATAATAATAATAATAATAATAATAAGGCACAAGCACATATTATAGAAAAACAAATACATAAATAGAGCAACAGGTACAAAAAAAAAAAAAAAGTAGTTTTAGCAAAGAAAGGGTGTAATCACGTCCAAAATAAGAGATTGCTTTTTTTTGGCACCGCGCGAAACCCAAATTCAGCGGATATTGCCGCTGACGAGGACACCATTGACGACGGTGAGTGCCTCATCTCCGGCGGCAGAAGTCGTGGTCGTGCCGCAAGGTCGCATGTGCTTGGAAGACGATCAAGAATGCCCAACGGCGTTGGGCGCTGTACGGATTCTCTGTTGCTGTGCACATGCGACATTTCTTCGCGGCGGGTGGCGTTCTTCAAGAGCGGATTGTCACTAATTGAAGTATTTTTTGCGTTCTTTGCAGGCGCAGGGGTAGATGTCACCGTCACCTCAGGTTTTTTTTGTTTGAATTTTTGAATAAGAATCTGGTCAACAGCACCCGTTTCAGACAAGCTTAAAGCACGCCGAAGAAGAGCATTTTCATTCTGCAATTGACGGATTTCCATTTTCAAATCGTAAATTTCCTGCTGCGTTGCGTCAACACGCTCCACCGGCCGTGACCGAATCTTTCGCGCCCGCTGAACAAAATGGATTGTGCGCAGCGACTCTTCTACAAACCGGGAGGAAGGTGTCACACATGCCACCAGGAGAGTCCGACAGCCCCCCTCAAGAGTATCCATCAGCAACTGCGTCAACACGCTCGAGCGATAAGGAATATGATCTTTCCGACTCAGTGGGTGGCATTTGGAAAGCTTTTCAATAACGTTCCCAAGAACAAAAAGAGAGCGATTAATGGATTTGCTGTCATCACCTTGGCTGCCTGTGTCCCTCAGACGTTCCGACCCAGCAAGGTCCACAAAAGTGATTTTGCCATGACGAGTGGGTCCATCCCCCTCTGAAACTTCTACGTAAACCGTGAAGAGCACATGCGAGCGACTGCTATCGGCGTTCAAAAAGTGTTCGGCCCGCTTCCGTCTAAACAGTCCCTCCTGTAGAGCCAAAATAAAGTCATCAGCGTTCAGGCACTCCACAAGCATCAGGTCTTCTACAAAGAAACTGTTGGCGTCTCTTGACCAACGGCACCTAAGTCCTTCACTCCCATTCAAGAGGTCGTTGATGCGTTCGTTGAATAATTCCAGGTAAGAAACCTTTAATTTAATTGTCATTGATGCGTCACCGTTAACAGTCATAAGTCTATCACGCATTGTGGCTATATATCGTGCTGCAGCAAACTGAATCCCGTCCCGTGTCATTTGTCCAGTATCCTCTAACTCGGCTTGTCCACTCATGGTGTAAGTTTTACCGCTACCTGTTTGTCCAAAGCACAGCACAGTGGCAGCCTTTCCCTCAAAAACCGCATCACACATATCCGCAATCCCTAATCCAACAAAGACGCCCTGCTGATTCACCTCTGGACCAAGGCAATAATCCATTTCAAAAGTATGCAACTGATTTTGAGTGCCACGGTTCACACGAGTAACAACCCGAACATTCGTTCCACCCGGAAGCACCGAAATATTGGCGTCCTCGCCGCGCTCTCTCTCTGTTGGCAAGAGCGGCCTCACACGCAACGCAACCTTCACCTGCTCCATTTTTTTTTTCTTTTTTTTTTTTTTTTTTTTTCCTTCTTCAAGTAAGTGTATGTATTTCCTCTTTATTTGCCAAGGAAATTGTTCTCTAAATAAGTAAGAAGAGTAAAAGAGCACAAAAATTTACTACAGCAAATATGAAATGAGGGAGAAGAAAGTGGCACGGTAAAAAAAAGACCCATTTAAGATGTTCTATAGTTCGCATGGGGAAAAGTTAAATCGTGCAGAGGTTTACCTCTCAAGTAAATTCCTTCAAAGCTCCTCTTTTTTTTTTTTTTTTTTTACATGGTCACGTCCATTTATTGCAGCTGAGTCATATCTTTTCAAAGGTTTTACACGGACCCAAGAATCACAACGACCTGTGTTTAACTCGGCAATGAGTAAAGGGTAATGTCGAATGCAATTAAAGGCAAAAAAAAAAAAAATGTGCCTCTTCCAACCGAGCAAATATAAAAAAAAAAACGCGAAAATGGATTTCAATGATCAATCGCTGAGCTAAAAAATAAACAGAATTCAAACTGAACCAAGATCCATTAATTAAAAATCGAGCCATCCAGCATATTTACCCCAAAACTTTTTTTTTTTCTATTACGGTCAAGAAAACACAGCTTCTTTAAATCATTACCCCACATGCCATGTAAAAGAGCACACCTATAAAAAAAAGACTCCAGGATGCACCGTCGGTGTCTTCTGCTAAACCAATGAGGCAGAGATCTTCAGCGAAAGCCGGAAACGGGTAAAGCTGTAGATTTTATAGAAAAAAAAAAAGAAAAGAGAAACACGCGGTATAAGATATTCTGAATTTCTTTTGAATCATGTCCCTTTTCAAAGAATTGAGCCCTTCATGCCTTTGCCAGAAACTTCTAGTCCAAAATAGATGTGGGAATCGGCTTTTTATTTGATTCCCACATCCGTTTCTTTTTTTTTTTTTTTTTTTAAGGAATAAAAAAAATCCGGAAAATGGGTAGCAAATATATATTTCCAGAAGTAAAGTCAGAAGCCCATAAATAAAAAGGCTAATAACATAAACAGTGTCGACACTAAAATTAAAAAAAGAATTGTTTTCAATGAGACGTTCGCAAATACATAATTATCACCTTCACACCTGTTTCCCATTCCACTAGTTCATTCATCGACTGCTCAGAGCGTTTGTGGAGAAGATGTAAGACTCAATTTTTTCTCTAGAGCTGTAATACGCTGCAAAATCCGTTTCTGTCTCTGCGTTAGGTCAGCTTCCAGTCTTTCATAAGTATCTTCAACCGCCCTTTTGCTACCGTCATTTTCTATGAAAATTTGCATTTCGTCCTCATTCTGTTTGGTTTTTCGCCACAATTCTTCCTTTATCATTGTCTCCTCGTATTCATTCATTAGCAATGCCAACTCTGTTCCGCGTAACCTTTTCAACATATCATTTTTTGTAGATGGTTCTGTTGAAGACTTTTCTAACGCGCTGTAAAGACGCAAGGGGGGAGCAATTACCGGCAGTTCAGTAAAAACAAAAATATCATTCGGTGCTCTTGTCTCTCTTTGATGGCAAGCAAGATATGCATGTAACGAAGCATGCTGAATGATTCCATGAAGAAGATATGTGCAAAACGGCCCCACGCCCTCTTTTGTCAAATAAATGTTTTCACGAGGAAGCAAAGCTGTAGCCTCCACCTCCTCAATAGCCACCTTGTCCGTCGCCCTAATACCTTTTTTGTTTAAATTCTTGGATGAAGGAGGAGGCTCGGTTGCAATTTCATCAACAGGAGGTGTTTGCCGCCACTTCCAGCCCTCTTCAATTTCAGAAGAAACAAATTTCATCAATTCACATCGCATTTCCTCAGTATCACATCCATTTTCCACAACGGATTGAAAATGATCCATCCACCTCATAAGATGTAAAACCTGAGAAGGCCCATACTTCTGATCAGCGCAAAAACGAAGAAAATCTATTCGTAAATCCAAAAAAATTTGGTTTTTAAGCTCAATCATGTAGTCTTCAGCCCCTAATGCTTTTGCTGTCGACATCACAAGCGAGGTTTCATCGCGCTGTGTGATATAATGAAGCAAACGCTCAATAAATTTTTCATCTTGAAATGAAGGTATCGGTGCAGTGACATTCGTAACCACTCCCTCCGGCCTTCCTCTTGAAGGCATTTGACCGATGTGAAAGGGTGGTAGAAAAAGTAACCAAAACTAAAAATGAAAAAAAAAACCACTTATGTTAATGAAACAACAAAATGTACAAATAATTTTAAAAAAAGAATTCAAAATAACAAAGCCACAAACAACAAGTAACAACATATATGCACAGCAAAAACAAACCTAATAATAATAATAACGATATGTTATACTGTAGCGTTACTTTTCATTTAATTTATTACGACACAAGGTGAAAAAAAGCAACATGCCGCCGAACTCCCCCAATCGAGCAGCAGCGTCACGGGGTTGTGCTTTACGCTCTCCGCTGCAGCTCCGTCTCCGGGCGACGGGGCTCTCTTCCACATCTCCACGTGGCGGGGCGGACGTGCACTGCGATGGCGGCCGGCGTGCGGGCCATCATATTTATTTGAGGAAACGAGAAAACACGAGCAAAACGAAAAAAGAAAATGCGCGAGCAGCGTTTGGCAGGGTCGTGGTGTGCACATGGCCCGTCGACCCCGCACTCGCGAGACGCAGCACAGCGATAAGAATAGCATCGTGCAACTGTTGCGCTACTCCTCTCTTCGCTTCTGAAAAACGGACGATGAGTATATTTGTTTTCTTGTGCCTGCGATGCGTGGCTTAACGGACATTTGTGCGCTGGCGGAATGAATTTCTGCGCAACCGCGTGGTGGCGAGGTGGTCTGGAGGGAGGAGACGAGTCCCAGCACCGCATGCACCCACGTGCGTCTTCTGACGCGGGCAGGCGATGGGAAGTCGCTGTGACCCAATGGGTGCGGGAGTGTCCGTGACTGCTGTGCAGAGGGCGGGGACGAGCACCCTCGATGCGGCGTTCCACGCAGACAGGCCTCTCTTGTATATTATTATTATTATTATTTATTTTTGGCTTCGGGGGAATGGCCGGGCCCTACGAGTGGGCGGCAAAACTGCCCAGCCGCGTCCTCTTTTCTCCGCCTATTGGTGTGGAGGTCGTGCACGGAGTGAGTTGCGGAGGCTCGCCCGACGTGATCCTTCTCGCCCGACGCGGGAGGCAACTGAAAGAAACACTCGGCACCTTCTTTTCGTCAGTCATGAATGGTTGTGGGGGTGAGGAGTCGTGCTGGGCTCGCCGTGGACCACGGAATGCATCCGTCGCAGCCATGGCGGCAGCAGGACGGGAGCACTAGGTGTCTTTATTTGTCTTCTCTGTCCTGTGCTAGAGAAGATTGAGTTGAACTGTTTTTGCTTTTTTCTCCTGCGACCTCTCTTCACTAAGTATGCGTGTCAATGCGTAGATGGGTGCTGGTATTTTTGAGTGCATGTGAGAAGGGATGCTAGCGAGAGGGCTGGCTGCCCAATTTAATATATTTCCTGGTAAACCGTGGGAAGTATTTCCGTGTGATCCTTTTCCTATCTTATGTTCCTTTGAAAGGCCCCGACGGAAGGAACCGATAACGGCAAGACGAATTTTATTTATTTGTTTTTATTTTTGCCATCCACCCTCTTTGATTCCGACCTTGCGGCGGGGTCTTGCGGCTGGAGGGCCCAAATTCTTCCAACTCGTAAGTAATAAATATCCCCAATCCGAACACACCGCACCGTGGCACGAGGGTGGCTATCCGAACATATAGATGTGGTTGGGACAAACATTGAGGATGTGGCGAGGCCGCTGCCTCTCCATCGCCCTCTTCTTTCCCGTCCTGTTTTATTTATACGTATCAGTTCAGGATCCGGCCCGCAGCCCAGGCGAACATTTTT
>NW_001849264.1:43390-51027 GCF_000209065.1 Trypanosoma cruzi | reverse complement strand
GACCGATCGCTGTGTCTGTGCCAACTCGTGTCTTCGCGTAGCGGCCACGCAGAAAGTTTCTAAGCCACCTTCTACAGTTCACCCCCGGAATATTGGCCGGCAAGCGACTGAGGACTCGATGACCAATGAACTCAAAGGCCTTGCTGGAGTCAACCAGCACCAACGGAGCCCGATGGGGTCTGCAGTGGAGCTGGCTTCCAACACCGCTCTTCCTGGGAAGGTTCACTTGGAGGTAATCGTTTCTGTTATGCTCAAATTCGTTTATCAGGTGTGCCAGCTGCATCGTCGTGGTACGCATACTACGGCACGCATACTGGTGCGGACGAGGCGTCCACAGCCAAAGCAGTCTCCTCAATGCCATTTTCTCAGCAACCTTACCCACGATGGAAGGACAGCTGATTGGTCGATATGACTCCATTAGCGCCGGCGAATGACCGGGTTTCAGGACTGGGACGATGGTGGCTCGTCGCCACTGGACCGGAATCGTGCCGGCTGTCCGGCTGTGGTTGATGCGGCGGAGAGGGAATCGGAGACACTTCGTCGAAAGATGTCGTAGCGCCTCGCTGTAGACTTCGTTTGGTCCGGGGCCTTGCCGTACGGTGTGCTACGCAGCGCTGCACGCAGTTCCGCTTGATTAAAAGAGGCATCCAGAGAGAGGGGAGAGAAGAAACCTATCGAAGATGAGGCGGCCGACTCGTTGTTGTTCTGCGGCCTAAGAAGGGAATGGAGAAGAAATACACAAAGACTTGTTTTCCCCGTTATTTCTCGTTGGAAAACCCAATCGCCTTGCGAGGTGGGGAGGAATCCAAGATTGAGTGCATCCGCTGCTCTCCTTGCTGTCCTGAAATTATTCTTGCGGCCATCGTACATCAACGCCGTTGTGGGAGATGGAATTGATGTCTTTTTACGTCCGGAATCGTTTTTTTAGGCGAGTGGTTTGCCTGGGTTTAACTTTCTGATGCGATGCCGATATTTGCTGCGCGAGCGCTCTCGGAGTAGGAGGAAGAATTGGCTCCTTGTCCGTTGCGTCTCTGCTTCACGGTCGGGCGTCGGTAACTGCAGACAGCGGGCCTTGCTGTCGGTAGCAATCCGCTCTGCTTTCGCAAGGGTTTCACCCCGGAGCTTGGGATCATCCTTGTGCATGCCGCGGGGTCAACGCCGTCGAAGTGAAACTGCAAGCGCTCTCGTAAAAGCTTTAATGCCGGTTGATTGCTTTTTGTAGTCGCATGCTGGAAGTTGTGCGTCGAGGTTGTTGGCGAAGGACTCCCACTTGGAATTCCACCAGCTGTAGAAAACTCGACGTACCGAAGTGGGTGCCGAGGGCATGGTATCCTTAAATGCCTGATGCAGCGTGAATGTCAACACATAGTGGTCACTGAGCGGCGGCACATTGGCTGTCCAGTCGGGCACGGTAAGATGCCTTGACCATGTCCGGTCGATACAGGATCTCTCTCTTGCACCACGAGCATACTTTGTTTCACCAGGGGTGTTAACCAAGGTGGGTCCTGCATCCGTGCGCGGTTGTATAAAATTCAACAGCGGAGTTGCTTGGAGGGGTCTCCAGGAAGGGCTCCCACCGTGGGCGACGCACGTTGAAATCTCCACACGGAATGAGCGGCGACGAGACCGAGAGGCAGTTCAGCAACCGCCTAAAGGTTGTGTCAGTTGCGGCGGTGGTCTCATAAAGGTGCTCGCTACAATAAGATCACGGTTCTGGCCCAGCGCGACCCGGACCACCACCACTTCGAGGCTGGAATCACGTTGAAGAGTGATGAGGGGCATACGCTTGGAGCGGAGAGTTTTCCTCACTAGCACCGCTGCAACACCTTCCTTGCGGATACGTGATTGTGCATGGAGCACATACTCTCCAGCGTGCATGCTGGCGATCTGCTCCGACGACTTCCAGGTCTCCTGGATGGCTATCATGTCTGCTCCTTGCGCCATTATTGTTGCGAGTTTGGCCGGCGTCAGTGAGGGAACGGTCATCTGGAGTGCTGCTATGGGGCCTGGGTTCTGCTCAATGTCTCCGCCTCGCAGTAGCTTTTGCCTCTGTGCGTCACTTACGGCACGCAGACGACATGTGTAGCGCTGGTAAGCGCCGACGAAATCCGGCAGCAGTGAAACCCGCTCGTCCGTCGCATCGTCTGAATCCCAGTTGCTGCGATCCCCACTGCTGTCCGCACACTTCGTGCTTGCGTGTGCCCCCTGGTGACCGGGATATGCGTTGGCCCTTCGCGCTGTATGCGCTTGAATTGTCCTTTCGCGACTCTTCGCTTGTCTTGGCACCTGGCCCCGGCGGTGTACTGAATGCGTTGCTGCGCCATCTTGTACCCGCAGCCCGCTGCTCGCTCAGAACGATGAGTAGCACCTCCCTCGCTGACGGTAGCCTGCGAATTTCCTGGGAAACGGGGGACACTACTCGCACCCGCAAGCACGGGAAGAACGCATGCCGCACGGAGAGTTGTCGGCCCCTCCCGCTGCTCTCTGTCCTGCTAGGAGTGAGCGAATGACTGGTCCACCGCCGCCTGTTAGCGCTGCTGGCACGCCACCGACGTCAGCCTCGATTAACGCCACGACGCACGGTCTCCGACGTGGTGACGCCTGTCCGAGACAAAACGGCACGAGGGCTGAGCGAGCGCATCGCTGTGGAGTGTGAGCGTCGCAGGGGCGGCGTCCCGCGCTGCACCGTCGCCGTCGCCGCTCTCTCGCAGTCCCGACTGGCATCTCAACTGCGTTCGACACCGTTGACGATGGGCGACTGCTGGCTGGGCTCGGCGGGCTCCCGCGCCTGTGCTGTCGAGCCCAACACTGGTTGCGCAATCACCTGGGAGGCGGCCGCGTTGGGGTGAGTGATCGCGAACAATATTTCCGACAGCAGCTCCCTTTAGCCGGGGCAGCCCACTGCAGCACGTGGACAACACTGGTCCGAGGAACACTTGTTTAGACGGGTGTGAGCTGCTGCCGTGCGTGGTGCATGGACTATTTGATTGTGTGGGGAGGTGCATGGAGTGACGAATACTTCTGTTTGGCATGTCGCGGTGTGTCGGAATGATGTTCGGAAAACATGTGAGGGGTTTTGTGTGTGGTTTGTGTGTCTTCTCTGGTGGAGCCGACATGTGTGCGGGGATTGTGGCATTGCTGGCTGACGGTTCCACGTTACTTTTCAGCATTCCTGGATGTGCTGAGGAATGACGGCTGGCGACCAGCGTGTTGGCACTGCCGGTGGGAATAAGTACACGAGGAATTGGCCATTTTCTCTTTCCCATGCTGGAGCCGATGGACTGGCACGAGGGCACCGGCTGCAGGCGGTCGTGCCAGCACGTGTGAGCAGCGGATCCATGCACACACAGACGCTCATCGCAAGAGCTTGTGTGATCACAGTGGCTTTTGTGGCGTGCTTTTGTGGGCGTCAGCCCGTCGGAGAATGTGTGAACCAAACGGCTGACGGAACACGAGGAAAATAAGTGCGTGCACTGTGCCGTGTTTCGGCGTCGATGGCAGAGCGACAGGAGGCCCGTGCTGGCAGCTGAGATCTTTGCGTCGCGAGGGATGTCCGTGTTGATTTTGGATCGTCGAGGGTGAAGTGAATTTGCTGCTGCCCGTGTGTGTGACGACTCCGGCGGAGGGCGGACACAAAAGGGAAGGATGCAGGCGCTGCGTGTGTGTGCAGGTGCCATGCAACAACGTCACAACAAACATGCTGCGACTCGGTGACCCTCACATCGCTGTGGTCCTGACGAGCAGCCCAGGCACGGCCCGCATCGATGCACTTAGTGGACGGAGTGAGGCGTCTTTTGAGGCGCAGCAGGGAGCAGGATGTGTTGACGCAGCCACGACGTGCATGGAGTGTAACGACGGCACAGCCGGCTGTGGCTGGTGGAATAATTACTTCTCGGAGGCAACAGAGAGAGAGAGTGAGTGAGTGAGAGAGCTGCTGCTGGCGTCGTTGCTGCCTTTTGTGGCCTCCCATGCCGATTATTGTCTGTCCGCTGATCATGGGTGGTGTGCCTCCACTAGTGACGTCGTCTGCAGGCATTTCACAGCACCAATGAAACGCACATCGCGTCGCACGCTTTGGCTGTGGATATGGTGTCGTGCATGCAGCCGGCATTATTTTGCCCGACTCCTTTTCACTGCCTTGCGACAAATAGATGCGTCGCCGCCCGAGTCATTCACTGCAGCTCCGTGTGTTGTACTGCCAGCACAATACTCTCGTGTTGTCTGGCGCCTGGCTGACAGTCAAGCACCACTGCGCTGGGAAATGCAAGGATGTGGACTGCCGCTCACGGTGTTGGGCACCGCTGTTTGGATGCGGCGGCCACACGAGCGGATGTATTGTGGCAGAATGAAATGCGCGAAATAAGCGGAATCACAGCGACTGCAATAATATCAGCGGTGTGGCACCACGGAATGTGTGAGGGGGTGATGCATGATGAATCACAGTGGGCGGCATGCGAGGGAAGTGCACCGCGACGGAGCGTCACCCCGCCCTCAGGCTGCAGGGGAATGTACGCCCACAAGAATATATGGACGAGGCACCACCAAACACACATGCCCTTCTGTCCACCAATAAATAGGAGCGAAGGTGCGTTCTGGTGCGTGGGAGTCCACTCACATATTCTCATTTCCATCGCAATAAACGGTGAGGAATCAGGTGCCACAGCAACGAAGGAGGAAATAAAAACATCTATTGCAGCACTTTTACCAGCGAAAAGCAGGAACAACACAAATTGAATTATTGGCTGCACCAACACAATAAAAATTCACAAGAGAAGGAAACAGTTGTGCACACTGCAGGAACCCCCAACACACGATGCAGGCATGAAGGTTTGCCCTCTGCAAAGACAATAACAACATATGCAGACACCTTCCACCCTCCAAAAAGAAACACGAATAAATGGCTGCTTTATTCCATTCCTTGCGCTTGACTTTGCGTGTGCTGCTGCTGCTGCGGTGGTGGCTGCGCTTCCCGTGGACCAACAATCCACGTGGTGTGCGGTGATCTCTCCTTTTCATGTTTTCTTTGCTGTTGTGTTGCTGTGGGCGCTGCACCTATTCTCTTGTGTGTGTACCCTCCGTGAGGGGAGCAGACACGACGGACCGCTCTCGCCGTATGTACATGCGGTGGAGCCTTGCGTGCCGCTCCTGTTTGCTTCTCCCTCCTCCATCTGTGTGTTGGTGTTGCGGCAGGGCTGCGTGTGTGTGTGTGTGTGTGTGGGTGCCTGTTGCCGTGGATTGGAGTGTGTGTCGTGCGTGGTGTGCGGCGTACGGTGCATGCCTGGCTGCTGCCCTCTCCTCATTTGGTGTGTCCTCTGTGTGTGTCTGCCGCACCTCTCGTCTCCCCTGTTGCTCTCCATGTCCCTCACTGTGCAGATCAGCTCCACACCACCGAACGACCACACTCACGATGATGACGTGCCGTCTGTTGTGCGCCCTGTTGGTGCTCGCCCTGTGCTGCTGCCCGTCCGTGTGCGTGACAGCGACTGGTGAAGATCAAGTTGCGAACAGCCCCAGTTTATCGCCTGCTTCGCCAGCAGGAGCAGGTGTTCCGGGTTCAGCAAATACTTCCACGGCGCCAAGTTCAACAGGTCTGGAAGTCACGTTACCGGGACTTCAAAATCCGGACGGTAAGGGACAAGCATCAGGTAAGAGGACCGATACCGGAAGAGGTACAGGTGGAGTGGCTGATACGCCAGGGAATTCGGATCCAACAAGTCCGGCGTCTGATATAGAACAGGGAAAGGGTGGATCCGGTAGGTCTGGGAGTTCAGTTCCGACCGTCACGGTAGGGTCAAAGAGTCAGGGGGCCGGTACGGTAGAAATTCCGGGGAACGATGCGAAACAGCCACATGGTACGCCCGGTTTGGGAATGAAAGCAGATGCGGAGAGCCTTGATGGACAGGAACTAAGTACGGAGTCCAGTACGTCAGAGTCAGCAGAGCCGACTGAAAAGGTACAGGAACCGGCAACGATTTCCGGGACCGGTGGGACAGAGCCGCTGACACAGGCCAGTACTGGACAGACACAAAGTGGAAACCCCACATCACAAGGATCAAGTGCGGGAACCGGTGTGCCAGGGAGTCCAGATACACCAAGTCTGGAGTCTATTCCAAAACAGGAACAGGCACCAGGTGGGGCGACTGGTCGGTCAGGTTTACCAATTCCGACCGGTGCGGATCAGGCAAAAGGTGAGACCGATCCGTTAAGTAAACCGGATACGACCACGACGAATACGACGAATGCACCAGCCACAACAACGACAACCACGACGACCACTGCGCCAGAGGCATCAAGTACTACCACCACAGAGGCGCCAACCACAACGATCACCCGCGCACCGTCACGTCTTCGCGAAATCGACGGCAGCCTCAGCAGCTCTGCGTGGGTGTGTGCCCCGCTGCTGCTCGCCGTATCCGCGCTGGCGTACACCACTCTGGGCTGAAGAATTGTGTGCGGGCTGTGCGTGCCAGCACTCAACTGCGGGGACTTGTGTGCGTCTACTGTGGTCCGATGTACTAAACAGGATGAAATAATGATTGTGTTTTGCTTCACTTGCTTCCGCTGCCCTGCTGTGTGCTCCTTGCCGCTCCCCGCATCCGTCACGTTGAACGCACCCCAGACACACTCATATGCATGGCACGCACACAACTGTTTGCGTGGAATCACATTTGAGGATGGGTGCGTGCGCGCTGGAGCCATACTGTGCAGCCCTTTGTTTTGTGTGTGTTCACATTTTTTACTTCATTGCTGTTTGTTTAGCTGTGTTTTGTTTCTAATTGTTTTGTGTGTTTTCTGTTTGCTTGCTGCGGGGCGTTGTGTGTTTTTGCCCATTCACTGGTTTCAACTGCCTCATGGTGTGTGTGCGCTGCCGCTGCTGGGCTGCTGCCATTTGTGACTGTGCGGTGGCTGTGCGTGGTGTAGCGGCCGTGTCTCTCCTTTTGCTTCCGCTCTGCGTTGACGGGGAGTTAGTTTGTGCTGAAGGCTGCAGGCAAGTGACAGGAGTGATGGCGATGATGATGACTGGCCGTGTGCTGCTGGTGTGTGCCCTCTGCGTGCTGTGGTGCGGTGCCGGCGGGGTTGATGCGAGTGATCTCGAGAACAACGTAGTTGGCGGCTGCATGGCGTCGGGAGTGTTGGATGCTAATGGGTTCCATATGCCGAGCGGATGTGACAAAACTGCGCTGACGCTGCCTTTACGATCTGTCGTGTCCATCACTGCCGTTGAAGCTTCGACTGACCCATTGGTGAGTGGTACAGCAGAAAATAAATCGGATTTAGCTCCAACTTCAGGTGCTGATTTCGGTGGTGCCGGTTCTCCTCCTGGTCGCGGAGGTGAAGGTGGAGGCGGTAGAGACGACGGTGCTGGCGGTCCTGGTGGCGTTGGGGGTGCCAGTGGCAGTCAAGCTCGTGGCAGGAAAGCTTCTGGTGGCGGTGGTGGTGGCTCAAATGGAGGTTCTAAAGCACGTGTTGGTGGCTCTTTGAAGTCCCCTGCTTCGGATGTCAAGTCCCCATCTCCTGTTCTCGGTGATGGTGGCAGTTCTCCTGGGGCTCCTACAGGAAGTGTAGGTTCTGACGGAAGCAAAGGTTACATTTTGGGCTCCTTTTCTTCTGGTGGTCGCAGTCAACCTGATGTTGGC
>NW_001849264.1:0-43290 GCF_000209065.1 Trypanosoma cruzi | reverse complement strand
AGGAGGAGTTGATTGCACTGTACGAGAAGAAGAAATCGGAGGGGAGACACCATCACCCGGTATGGTTTCTCTGCGTCTGACTGAGCAGCTGGAGCGGGTGAAGAAGGTGCTGGCGACCTGGAAGAAAGTGGACGAACGTGTCTCCAAGCTGTGCCCCTTTAAAAGTGCTCTGGAGGACACCCCAGCTGACAATGGCTGCAGCGCTGTTAAGATCACGGATGGGCTGGTTGGCTTTTTGTCTGGCGACTTGTCTGGTAGCACATGGAGGGACGATTACCTCGGGGTGAATGCTACAGTAATGATGGAAGAAGGGGCTGAGAAAACGGAAAATGGCGTAACATTTAAAGGACGTGGTGCGTGGGCGGAGTGGCCCGTTGGCAAGCAAGGGGAGAATCAGCTTTACCACTTTGCGAACTACAACTTCACTCTTGTGACGACGGTGTCCATCGACGGTGTGCCGAAGGAAGGAGATACAGTTCCATTGATGGGTGCGAAGATGGATGACGACAATAATAATCCTGTGCTCCTAGGACTGTCGTACAACAGCGAAAAGAAGTGGATATTAAAGTGCAGTGGCCAAACGACAGAGAAGCTCGGCAGCACTTGGGAGCCACAGACAACTTACCAAGTGGCCATTGTGCTACAGAACGGCACCCAGGGCTCCGTGTACGTTGATGGTCAGCGTGTCGGAGATGCACAATGTGAATTGGAGAATAAGAAAGATAAAAAGATCTCCCACTTCTACATTGGAGGGGATGGAGGCAGCGCAGGGGGCCAAGGAGACGTCTCTGTGACCGTGGAGAACGTATTGTTGTACAATCGACCGTTGACTTCCGAAGAGATTGCAGGGCTTACCAAAAATACAATTACTATTCCGAAGCCGGAAGATCCGAAGACATTGGTGGTGGATACTCAGTCACCAGCGGTAATTGCACCAGATGTGCAGGTAGCCCTGCCCCGGCCCAATTCTGCCGGGCAACGGCCGTTGGAAGAGGAACCTTTGACGGCAAATATTGGTGCTGGCGGTGTATCCAGTGCAGCTTCCGTTGCTACGACACCCTCGTCTGATGCTAGCCCAACGGTGGTGACAGGGAGTGGAGATACGATGCCGGGAAATGGATCACCCCAAACTCCTGAGGTGAGCGTGAGCTCTGGCGGGCATGGGGAGAAGGTGGAAGGAACGAATGGGCAGGAGGAGGGAATCCATTCACAGGTCAGGGAAGTAAATGCTACGGCACTCAGCAGCAGCCTCGGAAATGTGTCGCAGGGGAATAACACCGACGCTGGCACTGTGTGTGGGAGCGGACTGCCGCTCCTTCTCCTGTTGGGACTGTGGGGGTTTGCGGCTCTGTGAGGAGTGACTGGCTGCCGCGTGGGACAATTGCGACCTCCCGAGAACAGAATTACTACCCCATGGGAACGACTTACTTTCATAAATCTTTTTTTTTTTTTGCGCATTTTAAATTTATTTTCCTGTTTGCTTCTTTTTGGTAGATTTTACTTTTTTTTTTTTTCAAATCTCTCATCGCCCATCCCTTCTCTTTTTTGCTTTTTAGGGCAATCACTATGGACGTTTTTTCTTTTCTACTCTTCCCTCCTTTTAATTGTTTCTTGCTGCACTCTTCCTGTGAGGGGTGCCGTGTGTTTCCCGTCCAACTGCTCCACTCGCACACCCACCGACACGCTCATGACGACGACGGCCCTGTGCGCCTCGCCTGCTGCACGCATGAGGAGGGGCGGCGACGAACGGCGCGCTGAGGGAGCCGTGACGTGTGGGCGTGCGACGAGGGCCTGTGGGGCGGAGCACACATTTCTTTCCCTTTTGTTTTGTTTTTTTTTTGTTTTGGCGGCCAGGGCGGGCGGACACCCGCAGCGCCACACACACACAGCCACACCCTGCCACCGTGTTATTCTTTGAGGATTTGTTTTGCTTTGCGTGTTCATTTCGTGCGGTGGCGCACCCTTCGGGGTCGGCCTCGTGAGCATTTCTCTCCCTCCGATGATTTTTCTTTTTTTTTCTGCGCTCACTCTCCCGATGGAGTGACGCGACTCCTGTCGTGTCTGCGTGCTTCTCTCAGTCCCCAATGCACACAAGAAGAGTGACTGTGCTCTGCGGGCCGCACTCACGCGCCAATGAGAGGGCTGAGGGGAGCAGCAACACGCAGATGACCCCATGAAATATAAACGATGTGCGGACACACAGAGGGTCAGACGGTTGAAAGATATGCAACTATTTAATTTTCTTTTGCGGGCAAAATATATGCAGACAGTTTGGTGTGGCTACACGGCAAGCAGTTGTTTAAATTTGTGTGGAACAGTAATGGACGATTTCTTTTCTTTTTTATTTATAATTATTTCGTGTGATGGGGTTTATATAAGATGAAGGGTAAAGTTTTTTTGTTTTAAATAAATCTTGTGTGAATTGCCGCTGTTTGGGCTGCAGTGCAGTCATGAGTTTGAGCGCTCTTCTTCCTGTTGTTGTTTTTGCCATGCATCTCTGCTGTACATTTTTGTTGTGCGTCTCTCCACACACTCTGCTCCCTCTTTTCTACTTTTATGCTTTGTGTTTCTGCAGGCACACACAACCACACACACACAGGATGCACATTGCGGTGGATTTGATTGCTTCTTTTGTAGTGCATGCTGGCAGTTGCGTGTGGCGGCTGTTGTCTTCTTCCGTGGCCATGAGGAGAAGTGAGGAGGAGGGAGGAGGGAGGAGGGAGTGCGCTGCCCGAGTCTCTTTTCCTGCGGGTGTGGAGCACCGCGTGTGGCTGCGTTGAGTTGGGCTCCGTGTCCCATTGAGGGCGGGATGGCTGAAATTTTGGTGGCGCGTCAAGGATGGATGAGGGTTCGCTTGCGCGTGTGCGTTGTGTGGTGGCCGCGGGTTTTTGCCATTTCTCTGGGCTGTGGCGATGAGCTGGGGGAGATGGTGGTGGATGTCTTCTCCTGCTGCATGGCGGGTGGCTGCTGGCGTTGTGTGCCTTCCTTGCGTGGATGCCGTCTCGTGGTGTGTGAAGTGTGCGGCTGGGCCTGCTGCCCTCTCCTCATGTTGTCTGCTCTCTCTCTCTTGCTGTATCCGCGGTGCTCCGTCCCTCTCCCTCTTTTCCCATTCTTTTCCTTCTGTCTCACCGATCAGCTGACTGACTCCAGCGACTCCACTACGGGTGACCATGACTGCGATGATGACGATGGTGACGGTGCGGCGCCGTGTGGTGTGCGCCGTGTTGGTCCTTGCGCTCTCGTGCTGCTGCTGCTGCTCGTCCGTGTGTGTGACGGCTGCTGGGAGTCCTGGACATTTATCTGGTGATGCGGATGCGGTGGTTGTGCCGGTGGATGTGTCGTGTGCTCCGAGTGACGGCTGCCTGAGCTATCGCGTGCGTGGGTGTGTGGGCGTGGAAGAGGTGTTCTGTTGCCAGTGCTGAGGCTCAGCATGAGAATTATACTTTCAGTGGCTTTGATGTGCGCATGCATAGCAGGAATGGTGAGCTGGGTACTGTGTGCCATGTGGCCAATGCGGTGCACACATGTAGCAACTGTGCTGCCAGCTGTGCAAGGAAGGAGGAAGGGGCCACCGTTGCCTTCACGATGAATGTGACGACACATAAATACGCCGGCCCTTATGAATTGTGGCGGCGTCAATTTTCCTCCGATGGAACCATCCATCCGCCTGCACGGAGCAGCGATGCTGACCGGACAGGCATCTGTCAGTTGCCGCCACCCCGTGAAGGGAGGGATGACACAAAATCTGGTGGGACAACTGCGCCGCAAGTTGATGCTGAGCCGCCACGTCAACACGAGGATTGGCGACAGTCTGCGGCGGCTGGCGGACCCAACACCGTCGATCCGAGTCCCGCATCCAACACGGCGACCAACACGTCCGAGACGAAGTCTGAGTTTGCCACCAATCCGAGCGAAGTGATGGTCCCGAATGCATCCAAGAAGAGGCTTTCCTTTGCCAACGGTCCGAGAATAGTAGTGGCGCTGAATGCATCCGGGATCATGTCTGTCACTTATGGCGGCAGGGAACACGTTGCTGCGGATAACACGGACGAGGTGAATGAGCGCAGCGCCACTGGACACAAATCACTCGTTTTAGAAAATGGCGTTGCAGGCAGTGGATTTGTTGCTGAGGATGATGCCGGCGGATTGAGTCAACGCAATGCCTCTGGACACGAGAACCCCAATTACGAGAATTCACCGCGCAGTGTTCCGGGAGCGGTGTGTGTCCCGACGACTGCTTTGCCCTGCTCTACGACGCGAAATTGACACTGCGAGAGTTAACTGTTGACGGCACTGTGCGTGTGTGCGTGTATTGGGCGTTGCTGCTTCTTCTGCGATTGTGTGGAGTTGTGGCGGTCTTGTGAGCCAAAGAGTGTGGAATTGCGGCTCCTCACGGAGAACGTGTGCCGCGTTGAATGCGTGTTTTCTTTTATTATTTACATTTTACTGTTGGTTTTGTTGTTTTCCTGGAATAATAAGTATCTTTGCTGTTCCTTTATTTAATGGTCGGTTGCTGTACACTCTCATGTGTGACGTGTTTTCCATCATGTTTTTTGTTGCCCACACGCGGTGCCGGCCTCATTGCTGTGCGTCCCACGGACTGCACGAAAGGAGGATTGGAGGAACAGGCCGGATGCCTAATGGTGTGTGCAAGCTGCTGCCGTGCGTGGTGCATGGACTATGTGATTGTGTGGGGAGGTGCATGGAGTGACGAATACTTCTGTTTGGCATGTCGCGGTGTGTCGGAATGATGTTCGGAAAACATGTGAGGGGTGTTGTAGTTTGTGTGTCTTCTCTGGTGGAGCCGACATGTGTGCGGGGATTGTGGCATTGCTGGCTGACGGTTCCACGTCACTTTTCAGCATTCCTGGATGTGCTGAGGAATGACGGCTGACGACCAGCGTGTTGGCACTGCCGGTGGGAATAAGTACACGAGGAATTGGCCATTTTCTCTTTCCCATGCTGGAGCCGATGGACTGGCACGAGGGCACCGACTGCAGGCTGCCTGCCAGCACGTGTGAGCAGCGGATCCATGCACACACGGACGCTCATCGCAAGAGCTTGTGCGATCACAGTGGCTTTTGTGGCGTGCTTTTGTGGGCGTCAGCCCGTCGGAGAATGTGTGAAGCAAACGGCTGACGGAACACGAGGAAAATAAGTGCGTGCACTGTGCCGTGTTTCGGCGTCGATGGCAGAGCGGCAGGAGGCCCGTGCTGGCAACTGAGATCTTTGCGTCGCGAGGGATGTCCGTGTTGATTTTGGATCGTCGAGGGTGAAGTGAATTTGCTGCTGCCCGTGTGTGTGGCCACTCCGGCAGAGGGCGAACACAAAAGGGAGGGATGCAGGCGCTGCGTGTGTGTGCAGGTGCCATGCAACAACGTCACAACAAACATGCTGCGACTCGGTGACCCTCACATCGCTGTGGTCCTGACGAACAGCCCAGGCACGACCCGCATCGATGCACTTAGTGGACGGAGTGAGGCATCTTTTGAGGCGCTGCAGGGAGCAGGATGTGTTGACGCAGCCACGACGTGCATGGAGTGTCACGATTGCACAGCCGGCTGTGGCTGGTGGAATAATTACTTCTCGGAGGCAACAGAGAGAGAGAGAGAGAGAGAGAGAGCTGCTGCTGCTGGCGTCGTTGCTGCCTTTTGTGGCCTCCCATGCCGATTATTGTCTGTCCGCTGATCATGGGTGGTGTGCCTCCACTAGTGACGTCGTCTGCAGGCATTTCACAGCACCAATGAAACACACATCAAGTCGCATGCTTTGGCTGTGGATATGGTGTCGTGCATGCAGCCGGCATTATTTTGTCCGACTCCTTTTCACTGCCTTGCAACAAATAGATGCGTCGCCGCCCGAGTCATTCACTGCAGCTCCGTGTGTTGTACTGCCAGCACAATACTCTCGTGTTGTCTGACGCCTGGCTGACAGTCAAGCACCACTGCGCTGGGAAATGCAAGGATGTGGACTGCCGCTCACGGTGTTGGGCACCGCTGTTTGGATGCGGCGGCCACACGAGCGGATGTATTGTGGCACAATGAAATGCGTGAAATACGCGGAATCACAGCGGCTGCAATAATATCAACGGTGTGGCACCACGGAATGTGTGAGGGGGTGATGCATGATGAATCACAGTGGGCGGCATGCGAGGGAAGTGCACCGCGACGGAGCGTCACCCGCCCTCAGCCTGCAGGAGAATGTACGCCCACAAGAATACATGGACGAGACACCACCAAACACACATGCCCTTCTGTGCACCAATAAATAGGAGCGAAGGTGCGTTCTGGTGCGTGGGAGTCCACTCACATATTCTCATTTCCACCGCAATAAACGGTGAGGAATCATGTGCCACAGCAACGAAGGAGGAAATAAAAACATCTATTGCAGCACTTTACCAGCGAAAAGCAGGAACAACACAAATTGAATTATTGGCTGCACCAACACAATAAAAATTCACAAGAGAAGGAAACAGTTGTGCACACTGCAGGAACCCCC
Source organism: Trypanosoma cruzi (assembly GCF_000209065.1). NCBI lineage: Eukaryota > Euglenozoa > Kinetoplastea > Trypanosomatida > Trypanosomatidae > Trypanosoma > Trypanosoma cruzi. The sequence goes on along the minus strand of NW_001849264.1, from coordinate 36,792 downwards.
AACAGACGATGCAGGCATGAAGGTTTGCCCTCCGCAAAAACAATAACAACATATGCAGACACCTTCCACCCTCCAAAAAGAAACACGAATAAATGGCTGCTTTATTCCATTCCTTGCGCTTGACTTTGCGTGTGCTGCTGCTGCTGTGGTGGCTGCGCTTCCCGTGGACCAACAATCCACGTGGTGTGCGGTGATCTCTCCTTTTTCAATGGTTACTTTGCTGTTGTGTTGCTGTGGGCGCTGCACCTATTCTCGTGTGTGTGTGTGCCTGCTGCCGTGGATTGGAGTGTGTGTCGTGCGTGGTGTGCGGCGTACGGTGCATGCCTGGCTGCTGCCCTCTCCTCATGTGTGTTTGCCCTCTGTGTGTGTCTGCCGCACCTCTCGTCTCCCCTGTTGCTCTCCATGTCCCTCACTGTGCAGATCAGCTCCACACCACTGAACGACCACACTCACGATGATGACGTGCCGTCTGCTGTGCGCCCTGTTGGTGCTTGCCCTGTGCTGCTGCCCGTCCGTGTGCGTGACAGGGACTGGTGAAGATCAAGAGGAGGACGGCTCCAGTTTATCGCCTGCTTTGCCAGAGGGGCCCGCTGGGCCAGAGTCGCGAAGTACGTCCAGTAAAGAACACAAAAGAAGTGAGAGCCAAACGTCACAAGGATTAAGTTCCGGGAACGGTAATACACAAAATCCAGGTGAAAACGATGCGGTAGGGCCAAACAAGACGGACGGTAAAGAACCGAATTCAGGCACGACGACCGATACCGTACAAGAGACAGGCATGGGATCGGCTCCGTCAGCAAGTCCCGATCCAACACCTCCGGGGCCTATTACAGAAGAGCAACCAAGTGGATCCGCTGACCCAGTCCAACAAATTCAAAAGGCAAATGCGCCAACTACGACGACCACGACAACCACGACAACCACCACGACGACCACTGCGCCAGAGGCACCAAGTACTACGACCACAGAGGCGCCAACCACAACGACCACCCGCGCACCGTCACTTCTTCGCGAAATCGACGGCAGCCTCAGCAGCTCTGCGTGGGTGTGTGCCCCGCTGCTGCTCGCCGTATCCGCGCTGGCGTACACCACTCTGGGCTGAAGAATTGTGTGCGGGCTGTGCGTGCCAGCACTCAACCGCGGGGACTTGTGTGCGTCTACTGTGGTCCGATGTACTAAACAGGATAAACTAATGATTGTGTTTTGCTTCACTTGCTTCCGCTGCCCTGCTGTGTGCTCCTTGTCGCTCCCCGCATCCGTCACGTTGAACGCACCCCAGACACACTCATATGCATGGCACGCACACAACTGTTTGCGTGGAATCACATTTGAGGATGGGTGCGTGCGCGCTGGAGCCATACTGTGCAGCCGTTTGTTTTGTGTGTTCACATTTTTTGCTTCATTGCTGTTTGTTTAGCTTTGTTTTGTTTCTAATTGTTTTGTGTGTTTTTCTGTTTGCTTGCTGCGGGGCGTTGTGTGTTTTTGCCCTTTCACTGGTTCCAACTGCCTCATGGTGTGTGTGCGCTGCCGCTGCTGGGCTGCTGCCATTTGTGACTGTGCGGTGGCTGTGCGTGGTGTAGCGGCCGTGTCTCTCCTTTTGCTTCCGCTCTGCGTTGACGGGGAGTTGGTTTGTGCTGAAGGCTGCAGGCAAGTGGCAGGAGTGATGGCGATGATGATGACTGGCCGTGTGCTGCTGGTGTGTGCCCTCTGCGTGCTGTGGTGCGGTGCCGACGGCGGTTGTGAAGAGGCATCCGCAGGTTTTCAGTCTGATGCTTCCGGTGATCTTGTGGGGGAAGGTGTAGATTCACAGGATTCACCGCGCCCTGAAACGCCAGGATCACACACAGCAGGCCCAGAAACACCACTACCAAATGTTCAAGGACAAGCTCTCTCACCACCTCCTGAAGTAACTGTGTCAGGAACCGAAGGTGCTGCCGAGGAAGAAAAAGCAAGAAGAAACGAAGATGTAAAATTGGTTGAAAAGGAAAAGGGAAGGTGACGGAACAAGTCAAGAGGTGAAAGAGCCTGAAAACAAGCTGATATCAGTGAAGCACCGGCAGTCGCATGACAACGAAGGCTTACAGCCACCATCATTGAATGGCACTCATGAAGCTGAAACGATAACACCATCAGAAGACAGTTTGCAAGTAAATAAAGATAAACAAGAGTTGCCGAGTCCCTTGCAGCTTCCATTACCCAACAGCGCAGCGGATGGAAACCCATCATCCACATCTGCAGCTGGCCGTGGTGACGAGAAAAGTCACGAAAACGGCAATGGCACGAGGAATTCTCAGCAGTCTGTCGCAGAAGACATTGAACAGAACAAAGACGCCGGCGAAAAAGTTGTCGCACCAACGGGTGGAGAGGAAGATTCACGATTGCCGGTTATGACGGTTGAAGAAATGCGTGGTGCAACAACGAAAGGCAACAGCGGCAGCAGCACCACGGCAGCTACGGCCATGCAGTCCGACACTGGCACAGAAGGCACTCCAACCAACAATCATCCGAACCGACCCTCCATTGACAGCGACACACCACTCGGAAGTATTTCCGATGGTGAAGCTGCATCAGCCAACAAATACGATACGGTCTCTCAGAGTGCGGGATCCACAACAGCGCCAACCACAAACGCCAAAACAGGTGAAACGGCTATGCCTGGCAGCAGTGACAGCGGCACCGCGGTCTCCCACACCACCTCCCCTCTTTTGCTTCTTCTTGTTGTTGCGTGTGCTGCTGCTGCTGCGGTGGTGGCCGCGTGAGAGTGAGTGAGAGAGAGCCGTGCACCGCCCGCACACACTCTCTTCCTTCTCTCTCTGTGTGTCCCCTTGCATGGACTCTCGCCCTCACCTCACCCCACGAAGCACACACATAATGTGACCACTGTATATATGCATGCACACCCATGCAGGCCCGTTGGTGCTCTCTTTTGCACCACACGCACCGCTGCCGTCCTGCCTGGCTGCATGGGCGGAGCACCGTAACTGTTTTGTTTTGTTTCCGTTGCTTTGAGTGGGCGACCTCTCTCTCTCTCTCTCTCTCCCTGTGTGTGTGTTTTGCTTTACGGGAGCAATGAGAGTGTGTGCGCTGGTCGTCCCACACCTCGGCTTCTTGCTTTATTGTTTTTCATTTTTTTGTGGTTGAGAGCACCCATTCCGCGGGCTGCGTGTGTGTGTTTGTGTGTGATGATATGAGTAATTTGCGTGTGTGCTATCTGCCTCTCTCTGCCGTTGCTTTTCTTCTGACTCTCTTGTGCCGCACAGCTGCTCTGCAAGTATGGGCGCTGACAAACACACAAGCACATGCACATGCACACACACGCCATATCGCACACAAGTGGGCAGCCCCTGCACTGCTAGAGGAGCTCTCAGCGCGCTTTGGAATGTCGCAGCGGGCACCATTGGACTCGGCTTGTTGGCGCCTGTGGCTGCCTTTGGCGACGCTCCGATCCGCTCTGTTGGAAGTGCCGGCGTGGTCGTGGGGCGGCGGGAGAGCAGCGGCGGACACGGTGACCTCTACGCATTGAGCTCACAGTAAGTTCCTTGGCCAGTGGCAGTGCGGATGGAACGGTCATAATGATCGCACCGCCGGCACGCTTGTTGTCGAGTTCCCCGAAAGGAGAGCAGTGAAAGAAGGTCCGTCCGCATGACTCTTTGCATCTCCGCCTCAGGGCTGCGCATCACAATTGGAGTTGCCGTGCGGTTATGCAACAGGGTATGATCTGCTGGGAGAGCGCGCTGTGCGATGCTCCTGCAACTGGGACTGGTGCTGTGCCGTTGGCGGATGTTGAGTGGCCGATCACACAAATATTGCGACACCACGAGGAGAGCAGACCAAACACCCGCGTGGAGGGAGCGTTGCGGTCGATGATGACTCTGTGCGACGATGATGGACGTTCTCTCGACGACGGATTGACGGATTGTCACTTTGGTGGAGTCGGTGCGCATGCTGTGTGTATGGCCGCCTCTGTGGTCTCCTGTTACTCCGCTGCGTGGGCCGCATTCTGACGCATTACTGGTCCAAAGCCATTTTGTTTTTCTTACTCTTCTTTTTCCTTTGACTCCCGCCTCGCGCATCCAGGCTGCAGCGCTGCTGCTACTCACACGAAACCAAGAAATGCATTTTACTCAAGTCATGCGCCAGCCACGACACGACACGCTGCTTTCCCCACTGGTGGTGTTGCTGCTGATGTGCTGCACCAGTGGGTGTGTTGCTGCTGTACCCGCCACACAGTACCAGTGTGGGTTTGACGTGATGATGAGGAGGAGCGGCCCGCTGCCGACTGCGGTGGTGCGTGAGGTGCCGCGCAAGGGACAGGGCGCGATACAGACGTACACCGTCGCCACACAGGATGACGACAGTGGCTGGGAGCCGATCCGCATTGCGGTGTCCACAGAGGATCTGGAGAGAGGCACGAACAAGAGGAAGCACTGCGATGAGGGAGAGGATGAGTGCTACAATGCATTGGGGCAAAGGGTGTCATGCAAAGCAGAGCATGTCTTGACGGAGGCAAATAAACAATTGTACACTTGAAAGATTCTTCCCGGTGCCGTCAAACTGCACACTGAGCGACTCCTTGTGAAACCCACTGGTGGGACGATAACTTTACCGAGGGCTATGAATGGACCGTGCAGCCATTTTACGGTTCCTACCAGGCACAAGAGTGACGGTGTGCCGAATGCAGATTTTATCATCTACGCTGCTGCTAGGCCATCAGGCACGGATAGCAGGGCTGTGTGGACGGCCACGTGTAACACACTGACAGATTTTTGCCCCTACATTGGCGCCATGAACTTTGACCCAAAGTATATGACTGACACGGCGTGGAGCGTTCGCGTTGCCGCACACGAAATTGCGCATGCACTTTGGTTCAGCCAGGAGAGTATGGAAGAAAAGAGCCTGGTGAAGAAGCGAGAGAGAGGTGTGCGTGGGACGCACCGCAGGATGGTGGCAGGGAAGCACGTTCAGGAGAAGACGAAAGCGCACTTTGGTTGTAAGTCTCTCGAGGGCATGGTGCTGGAGGACGAAGATGGCCCTCGGGAAAAAGAAATCCCTCACTGGAAGGGACGCCACGCGCGGGACGAGCTGATGGCCCCACAGTTGGTGCCGGCTACTACACGGCTCTGACGATGGCGGCTTTTGCTGATATGGGATACTACCGCGTGAATTGGAGCATGGCGGAGCCGATGAGCTGGGGCCACCGCAGTGGCTGCGACTTCCTGGTCAACAAGTGCAATACAACCGATAATCTTGCCGCCAAGTATCCTCACATGTTTTGCGATGCTAAAGACACAGAGACGCTTCGCTGCACCTCCGACCGCCGTCACGTTGGGACGTGCACCGCAAGCATCGTTGAAGACAAGGAGAGTCTGGTGGATAAGGACGTTTGCCCTGTCGTATCTTCCGAATTTCAAGAAATATCGTCTGGGACAACGTACAGGACGTGCCCGGACGAAAATGTGGATTATCTCCGTGGGTCGCTGACTGGCGGCGGCTCGTGGTGCCTGGACGCGGAATTACTGGAGACGAAGGACGGTGATGGCCATGAAAGCGTCAAGGGAGTGTGCGCAGGTGTCGTGTGAGGAGGGCACAGTGAAGGAGAGGCACCTCGGCAGCAGTGTTTTTCAGCCTTGCCCTGAGGACACTGACATCCCAGTGGCGTTGAAATATTTTCAGAAAGATGGGAGGATCAATTGCCCCACGTACGGCGAGGTGTGCACCATTGCCGCGAACGGCAGCAGTCTTGTCATCCCGAGCGCGTTGGTGGGTGGACAGGGTTACGATCAAGAGGAGGAAGCAGAAGAGTCTGCGGTTGCTTCAGGGTCGCCTTCTCCGGAGGATACTCGTCCACAGTTGTCTCCTGTGGCGTCTGGTGCCTCCATTGAAAAGGAGCCTCCCGGTGCTTCGGCTGCGGGTGTCGCTGGTGGTGGCCTTCATGCCGGTCCGAGGGGTGATCCGGGGGTGCGGACCGAAAGTGGGGACAACACTCAGCGGCGAGGGAGGAGATATGGCAGTGGAAGCGAGGGAGCCAACAGAGCCTCCGGCCCCGACGCTTTTTTTTTTTTTGCACCATCACCCGGCGAGGACTTTGCACGAGCGGAGGGCGACCCGCGGGCGGATTGCCCAGCGGTGATTCCCAGTGCCTCCGTGCCTGCCACTCCGATTCCGTCCGTCAACAGCGACGATTTTCAGGCGATACCCGATGCGTTGGTACAGCAGGCCGACAGTGATGGCGGTGTGGCTGCTGCTACTGCTGGCCTTATTCCCTTTGTGCTTCTTGTTGTGGTCGCTGCGGCGGTAGTGGTGGTGCCTCTTTGAGCAGCCGCGGCGGCTGGGCGCAATCAAACTGCGGCAGGGCGACAGTATTTACTTGGCATATTGACCCCGCACTCAAGATGTGCAAAGCCGTAGCAATAACACCATGATACACTCACTGCATTCCCCGTTTCCTTTGCTTGCGGGTGATGGGCAAAATGACCGGTCTTTTATTGCATTGTTTGTTATTCTGGGAAAAGGTGTTTTTGTTTTGTTGCTTGGAGGGTTTAACTTCCGTGGAAACTGTGTGTGAACGAAGTAACATGGAGAGAAAAGACATTTCCCAGCACCACATGTATACACGCGTTTTTGATGCGATTGGGACGAGGGGAAATCACCATACTTTAATCATTAGCAAAAAGTAAAGGAAATGTGCTCCAATGGAGGCGGGTTCGTGCCAGCAGCTGTTTCTCTGAAGGACAGGGACGACTGCCTCTGCCTCCGTAATTGGTGCATGCGGCTTTATCTTTTACACTTTTGCTTGTTTTTGTGACTTTGCTTTTGTGTGCGTCATTGCGAGAATGTGGACCCCAAATAATTTCTGCGCTTCGGCTTTTAATCTGTATGCGTCCTTTTTAGTTTTCTGCCTTCCCAAGTTTTTGCATCCGTTTTTGATTGGCCGTGTGTGTTTCTCGGGTGCTCTGCTGCACTCTGGGTAGTGTGTCTTACTTCCTTCTGTCCCTGCTGTTCTGATTGGGAAAAGACGCTGTGGGTCAGGGTGCATGGCTCCGTGGTTGCGGCACTACTTGTTGTGGTTGCATTGAGGCAGCCCCGACAAGACTGCCAACGTGTGGCTCTTGGGTGTCTCGTTGAGCTCTTTTCCGTCTCCTGCGCGATGGACTCCCATCGTCGGCGCACCCTTTCGTGCAGTGGCGTCAGCGCAACAAGGTGGCAGTTTTGTTGTTGTTGCAGCTTCAGCTGTTTTGTGTTTCCCTCTGGTATTGTGAGGTGCAGGTGTCGGATGTGGCGGCAATGAGTCGAAGATAAGGAAGGAGGAGGACGGTGCGTGCGGGAGGACCCTGCGGTGTTGCAGCAGTGCGCACTGTTTGCGGGCTTGATGCGCCCCTTTGGTGCATGGCGTGTCTTGGCGTGTCCCTCTTGCCGTGTGTGGTGCCAGCCGGCTCTTCACAATTGTGGCAATGGCGTGTTGACAGCGGTGTTTGGGTTGGCGTTGGCTGCTCCACCCTCTGGGGCTACGAGGGCGAATGTGTCACGATGAGCGACAACAATCGCGCATGACGCCTAATCTGCAGGCAAGTTACGCACCGATTGCCGACGCGGCGCGGCCCTCTTGCCTTTTTTCGTTCCTCTGGTAGCCTACAGTCTGATGTCTAGCCGTAGTGGTCTCCTCTTTTCTCACTCCTTTTGTGTGTGACCGCATGCACTGACCACAACAATTGTACAATATAAGTATTACAGAGTGCAGGTTTGTGTGTGTGTGTGTGTGTGCCTGTTGCCGTGGATTGGAGTGTGTCGTGCGTGGTGTGCGGCGTACGGTGCATGCCTGGCTGCTGCCCTCTCCTCATGTGGTGTGCCCTCTGTGTGTGTGTCTGCCGCATCTCTCGTCTCCCCTGTTGCTCTCCATGTCCCTCACTGTGCAGATCAGCTCCACACCACTGAACGACCACACTCACGATGATGACGTGCCGTCTGCTGTGCGCCCTGTTGGTGCTTGCCCTGTGCTGCTGCCCTTCCGTGTGCGCGACAGCAAGTGAAATTAAACCTCAACAAGAGGCCGATCCAACGAAGTCTAATCCTGACGGACAAGCTCTGGTGACGGATTCGCCTAGTGCAGCTCTTCCTTCGCCACTGTCAAAAGATAAGAAAGGAGCGGCAGTGTCAGAAAGTAATTCCAATGATCTACAGGAAGAATCTGGGAAATCTGCTGAGGAAGAGGCGGATCGTGAAGAGACCGATAACGCAAATGACAACAATAAGAAATCAAATGCACCATCTACGACCACCACGATCACAACAAATGCACCAACCACAACGACAACGACGACGACCACAACCACTACTACACAGGCACTAAGTACTACGACTACAGAGGTGCCAACCACGACGACCACCCGCACACCGTCACTTCTTCGCGAAACCGACGGCAGCCTCAGCAGCTCTGCGTGGGTGTGTGCCCCGCTGCTGCTCGCCGTATCCGCGCTGGCGTACACCACTCTGGGCTGAAGAATTGTATGCGGGCTGTGCGTGCCAGCACTCAACTGCGGGGACTTGTGTGCGTCTACTGTGGTCCGATGTACTAAACAGGATAAACTAATGATTGTGTTTTGCTTCACTTGCTTCCGCTGCCCTGCTGTGTGCTCCTTGTCGCTCCCCGCATCCGTCACGTTGAACGCACCCCAGACACACTCATATGCACGGCACGCACACAACTGTTTGCGTGGAGTCACATTTGAGGATGGGTGCGTGCGCGCTGGAGCCATACTGTGCAGCCATTTGTTTTGTTTGTTTTCACATTTTTAACTTCATTGCTGTTTGTTTAGCTGTGTTTTGTTTCTAATTGTTTTGTGTGTTTTCTGTTTGCTTGCTGCGGGGCGTTGTGTGTTTTTGCCCTTTCACTGATTCCAACTGCCTCATGGTGTGTGTGCGCTGCCGCTGCTGGGCTGCTGCCATTTGTGACTGTGCGGTGGCTGTGCGTGGTGTAGCGGCCGTGTCTCTTCTTTTGCCTCCGCTCTGCGTTGACGGGGAGTTATTTTGTGCTGAGGGCTGCAGGCAAGTGACAGGAGTGATGGCGATGATGATGACTGGCCGTGTGCTGCTGGTGTGTGCCCTCTGCGTGCTGTGGTGCGCTGCCGACGGCGGTTGTGAAGAGGCATCCGCAGGTTTTCAGTCTGATGCGTCCGGTGATCTTGTGGGGGAAGGTGTAGATTCACAGGATTCACCGCGCCCTGAAACGCCAGGATCACACACAGCAGGCCCAGAAACACCACTACCAAATGTTCAAGGACAAGCTCTCTCACCACCTCCTGAAGTAACTGTGTCAGGAACCGAAGGCGCTGCCGAGGAAGAAAAAGCAAGAAGAAACGAAGATGTAAAATTGGTTGAAAAGGAAAAGGAAGGTGACGGAACAAGTCAAGAGGTGAAAGAGCCTGAAAACAAGCTGATATCAGTGAAGCACCGGCAGTCGCATGACAACGAAGGCTTACAGCCACCATCATTGAATGGCACTCATGAAGCTGAAACGATAACACCATCAGAAGACAGTTTGCAAGTAAATAAAGATAAACAAGAGTTGCCGAGTCCCTTGCAGCTTCCATTACCCAACAGCGCAGCGGATGGAAACCCATCATCCACATCTGCAGCTGGCCGTGGTGACGAGAAAAGTCACGAAAACGGCAATGGCACGAGGAATTCTCAGCAGTCTGTCGCAGAAGACATTGAACAGAACAAAGACGCCGGCGAAAAAGTTGTCGCACCAACGGGTGGAGAGGAAGATTCACGATTGCCGGTTATGACGGTTGAAGAAATGCGTGGTGCAACAACGAAGGGCAACAGCGGCAGCAGCACCACGGCAGCTACGGCCATGCAGTCCGACACTGGCACAGAAGGCACTCCAACCAACAATCATCCGAACCGACTCTCCATTGACAGCGACACACCACCCGGAACTATTTCCGATGGTGAAGCTGCATCAGCCAACAAATACGATACGGTCTCTCAGAGTGCGGGATCCACAACAGCGCCCACCACAAACGCCAAAACAGGTGAAACGGCTATGCCTGGCGACAGTGACGGCAGCACCGCGGTCTCCCACACCACCTCCCCTCTTTTGCTTCTTCTTGTTGCGTGTGCGGCTGCGGCTGCGGTGGTGGCCGCGTGAGAGTGAGGGAGAGAGAGCCGTGCACCGCCCGCACACACACTCGTCCTTCACTCTCACTCTCTGTGTGTGTCCCCTTGCATGGACTCTCGCCCTCACCTCACCCCACGAAGCACACACATAATGTGCCCACTGTATATATGCATGCACACCCATGCAGGCCCGTTGGTGCTCTCTTTTGCACGACACGCACCGCTGCCGTCCTGCCTGGCTGCATGGGCGGAGCACCGTAACTGTTTTTGTTTTGTTTCCGTTGCTTTGAGTGGGCGACCTCTCTCTCTCTCTCTCTCTCTCCTTCTGTGTGTGTGTTTTGCTTTACGGGGGCAATGAGAGTGTGTGCGCTGGTCGTCCCACCTGTTGCTGCGCGTCCCCACTGCTGGGTGGACGCCCCCACGCTTCGGCTTTTTGTTGTTGGTATTTTTTATCCTCTGCCTGTGTTGTGGTTGAGTGCACCCATCCTACTTTTTTTGATTGCTGGTTTGCTTTGACTGCGGACGCCTGATTCCTCTTTGTGTGTTCCCACATTGTTTTCTTTCTCCTTCTAAAAGTGTCAGCCACTCGTATCCTTGTAAAGCCACCACGTCCTTTTCTTTTCCACATACGCCATGCGTGAGTTGATCCACGGCACCCCACGGTCTGCAGCGCTGCTGGAGCTGCTTGTGGTGATGCCTGCGACAGGAATTGCCAGCGAGTGCTTTGCTGCCACCCTGACGTATCCTTTGCTTCCTTGACGATGTAAGGCGTACCGACGGCGCGTGGGCGTCTGTGGTGATGGTGAGGCACGTGCGTCTCAAACCGTATGATGCGTCGCAGGTGTGCAGCGTCGTTTCGAAGCACCAATGGGCGTTTCTACTCATCATGGCGTCCACAACGGACCCGGATGGCAGCAGGAGGCACTGCGATTCCTCCTGGTGTTGCACAGCGACTTCGTTGGACGGCGCGCTTGATTGGCAGCTCTTGGGGCTATTGTGGGAGAAGGTGGGAGGCTGAGGGCATGAGGACTGAATTGTTTTGAGTGGCTGCGTTCCGTTGACTTGCGGCCGGTCGTGGCACTCTTTTGGGGTTTGGCGGCCCGTCTCTTTTGTTTGCTTCCCACCGCAGCACGTGGGTAACACTGGTCCGAAGAACACTTGTTTAGACGGGTGTGAGCTGCTGCCGTGCGTGGTGCGTGGACTATTTGATTGTGTGGGGAGGTGCATGGAGTGACGAATACTTCTGTTTGGCATGTCGCGGTGTGTTGGAATGATGTTCGGAAAACATGTGAGGGGTGTTGTTTGTAGTTTGTGTGTCTTCTCTGGTGGAGCCGACATGTGTGCGGGGATTATGGCATTGCTGGCTGACGGTTCCACGTCACTTTTCAGCATTCCTGGATGTGCTGAGGAATGACGGCTGGCGACCAGCGTGTTGGCACTGCCGGTGGGAATAAGTACACGAGGAATTGGCCATTTTCTCTTTCCCATGCTGGAGCCGATGGACTGGCACGAGGGCACCGGCTGCAGGCTGGCTGCCAGCACGTGTGAGCAGCGGATCCATGCACACACGGACGCTCATCGCAAGAGCTTGTGTGATCACAGTGGCTTTTGTGGCGTGCTTTTGTGGTCGCCAGCCCGTCGGAGAATGTGTGGACCAAACGGCTGACGGAACACGAGGAAAATAAGTGCGTGCACTGTGCCGTGTTTCGGCGTCGATGGCAGAGCGGCAGGAGGCCCGTGCTGGCAACTGAGATCTTTGCGTCGCGAGGGATGTCCGTGTTGATTTTGGATCGTCGAGGGTGAAATGAATTTGCTGCTGCCCGTGTGTGTGGCCACTCCGGCAGAGGGCGAACACAAAAGGGAGGGATGCAGGCGCTGCGTGTGTGTGCAGGTGCCATGCAACAACGTCACAACAAACATGCTGCGACTCGGTGACCCTTACATCGCTGTGGTCCTGACGAACAGCCCAGGCACGGCCCGCATCGATGCACTTAGTGGACGGAGTGAGGCATCTTTTGAGGCGCAGCAGGGAGCAGGATGTGTTGACGCAGCCACGACGTGCATGGAGTGTCACGATGGCACAGCCGGCTGTGGCTGGTGGAATAATTACTTCTCGGAGGCAACAGAGAGAGAGAGAGAGAGAGAGAGCTGCTGCTGCTGTTGGCGTCGTTGCTGCCTTTTGTGGCCTCCCATGCCGATTATTATCTGTCCGCTGATCATGGGTGGTGTGCCTCCACTAGTGACGTCGTCTGCAGGCATTTCACAGCACCAATGAAACGCACATCACGTCGCATGCTTTGGCTGTGGATATGGTGTCGTGCATGCAGCCGGCATTATTTTGCCCGACTCCTTTTCACTGCCCTGTGACAAATGGATGCGTCGCCGCCCGAGTCATTCGCTGCAGCTCCGTGTGTTGTACTGCCGGCACAATACTTTCGTGTTGTCTGACGCCTGGCTGACAGTCAAGCACCACCGCGTTGGGGCATGCAAGGATGTGGACTGCCGCTCACGGTGTTGGGCACCGCTGTTTGGATGCGGCGGCCACACGAGCGGATTTATTGTGGCACAATGAAATGCGCGGAATCACAGCGGCTGCAATAATATCAGCGGTGTGGCACCACGGAGTATTTGTGAGGGGGTGATGCATGATGAACCACAGTGGGCGGCATGCGAGGGAAGTGCACCGCGACGAAGCGTCACCCCGCCCTCAGCCTGCAGGGGAATGTACGCCCACAAGAATATATGGTCGAGGCACCACCAAACACACATGCCCTTCTGTGCACCAATAAATAAGAGCGAAGGTGCGTTCTGGTGCGTGGGAGTCCACTCACATATTCTCATTTCCACCGCAATAAACGGTGAGGAATCGGGTGCCACAGCAACGAAGGAGGAAATAAAAACATCTATTGCAGCACTTTTACCAGCGAAAAGCAGGAACAACACAAATTGAATTATTGGCTGCACCAACACAATAAAAATTCACAAGAGAAGGAAACAGTTGTGCACACTGCAGGAACCCCCAACACACGATGCAGGCATGAAGGTTTACCCTCCGTAAAAACAATAACAACATATGCAGACACCTTCCACCCTCCAAAAAGAAACACGAATAAATGGCTGCTTTATTCCATTCCTTGCGCTTGACTTTGCGTGTGCGGCTGCTGCGGTGGTGGTGGCTGCGCTTCCCGTGGACCAACAATCCACGTGGTGTGCGGTGATCTCTCCTTTTTCGATGGTTTCTTTGCTGTTGTGTTGCTGTGTGCGCTGCATCTATTCTCGTGTGTGTGTGCGTACCCTCCGTGAGGGGTGCAGACACGACGGACCGCTCTCGCCGCATTTACATGCGGTGGAGCCTTGTGTGCCGCTCCTGTTTGCTTCTCCCTCTTCCATCTGTGTGTTGGTGTTGTGGCAGGGCTGTGTGTGTGTGTGCCTGTTGCCGTGGATTGGAGTGTGTGTTGTGCGTGGTGTGCGGCGTACGGTGCATGCCTGGCTGCTGCCCTCTCCTCATGTGTGTTTGCCCTCTGTGTGTGTCTGCCGCACCTCTCGTCTCCCCTGTTGCTCTCCATGTCCCTCACTGCGCAGATCGGCTCCACACCACTGAACGACCACACTCACGATGATGACGTGCCGTCTGCTGTGCGCCCTGTTGGTGCTCGCCCTGTGCTGCTGCCCGTCCGTGTGTGTGACAGCAACTGGTGGAGATCAAAATAAGGTTAGCTCCAGTTTATCGCCTGCTTCGCCACAGGTAGCAGGTGTTCCGGGGCCAGCAAATACGTCCACGAAGCCAAGTTCAACAGCTCCGGCCGTTGCGTTACCGTCAAATAGTCAGGGGGCCGGTACGCCAGGGATTAAGGGGAAAAGTGCGGAAAAGCCACATGGTACGTCTGGTTTGCAGGGGGCAGCAGATGCGGCGAAGCGTAATGGACAGGAACCAATTGCAGCGGCCAGTACGTCAGACTCAGCAGAACCGAATGAAAAGGTACAGGAAACAGGAACAGGTGTTCCAGGACGCGGTGGGACAGGGCCGCGAAGTCAATCCAGTATTGGACAGGCACAAAGTGGAGACCCCACACCACAAGGATCAAGTGCGGGATCCGTTCCGCCAGAATCTCCAGATAAAGCAACTCTGGAGTCTGTTCCAAAAGAGGGACCAGGTCTGGGCACCGGTGGGTCAGGGTCGTCAGGTGGGTCGGTTAACCCAACTACATCGTCAAGTTCCGTGACCGCTTCTGTACCGGCAAAAAGTCAGAAGGAACATGCGCCAACAACAACAACAACCACTACTACGACAACTACGACAACCACGACAACCACGACTACAACAAAGGCACCAAGTACTACGACTACAGAGGCGCCAACTACAACGACCACCCGCGCACCGTCACTTCTTCGCGAAATCGACGGCAGCCCCAGCAGCTCTGCGTGGGTGTGTGCCCCGCTGCTGCTCGCCGTATCCGCGCTGGCGTACACCACTCTGGGCTGAAGAATTGTGTGCGGGCTGTGCGTGCCAGCACTCAACCGCGGGGACTTGTGTGCGTCTACTGTGGTCCGATGTACTAAACAGGATAAACTAATGATTGTGTTTTGCTTCACTTGCTTCAGCTGCCCTGCTGTGTGCTCCTTGCCGCTCCCCGCATCCGTCACGTTGAACGCATCCCAGACACACTCATATGCATGGCACGCTCACAACTGTTTGCGTGGAGCCACATTTGAGGATGGGTGCGTGCGCGCTGGAGCCATACTGTGCAGCCCTTTGTTTTGTGTGTTCACATTTTTTGCTTCATTGCTGTTTGTTTACCTGTGTTTTGTTTCTAATTGTTTTGTGTGTTTTTCTGTTTACTTGCTGCGGGGCGTTGTGTGTTTTTGCCCTTTCACTGATTTCAACTGCCTCATGGTGTGTGTGCGCTGCCGCTGCTGGGCTGCTGCCATTTGTGACTGTGCGGTGGCTGTGCGTGGTGTAGCGGCCGTGTCTCTCCTTTTGCTTCCGCTCTGCGTTGACGGGGAGTTATTTTGTGCTGAAGGCTGCAGGCAAGTGACAGGAGTGATGGCGATGATGATGACTGGCCGTGTGCTGCTGGTGTGTGCCCTCTGCGTGCTGTGGTGCGCTGCCGACGGCGGTTGTGAAGACGCATCCGCAGGTTTTCAGTCTGATGCGTCCGGTGATCTTGTGGGGGAAGGTGTAGATTCACAGGATTCACCGCGCCCTGAAACGCCAGGATCACACACAGCAGGCCCAGAAACACCACTACCAAATGTTCAAGGACAAGCTCTCTCACCACCACCTGAAGTAACTGTGTCAGGAACCGAAGGTGCTGCCGAGGAAGAAAAAGCAAGAAGAAACGAAGATGTAAAATTGGTTGAAAAGGAAAAGGAAGGTGATGGAACAAGTCAAGAGGTGAAAGAGCCTGAAAACAAGCTGATATCAGTGAAGCACCGGCAGTCGCATGACAACGAAGGCTTACAGCCACCATCATTGAATGGCACTCATGAAGCTGAAACGATAACACCATCAGAAGACAGTTTGCAAGTAATAAAGATAAACAAGAGTTGCCGAGTCCCTTGCAGCTTCCATTACCCAACAGCGCAGCGGATGGAAACCCATCATCCACATCTGCAGCTGGCCGTGGTGACGAGAAAAGTCACGAAAACGGCAATGGCACGAGGAATTCTCAGCAGTCTGTCGCAGAAGACATTGAACAGAACAAAGACGCCGGCGAAAAAGTTGTCGCACCAACGGGTGGAGAGGAAGATTCACGATTGCCGGTTATGACGGTTGAAGAAATGCGTGGTGCAACAACGAAAGGCAACAGCGGCAGCAGCACCACGGCAGCTACGGCCATGCAGTCCGACACTGGCACAGAAGGCACTCCAACCAACAATCATCCGAACCGACCCTCCATTGACAGCGACACACCACCCGGAACTATTTCCGATGGTGAAGCTGCATCAGCCAACAAATACGATACGGTCTCTCAGAGTGCGGGATCCACAACAGCGCCCACCACAAACGCCAAAACAGGTGAAACGGCTATGCCTGGCAGCAGTGACAGCGGCACCGCGGTGTCCCACACCACCTCCCCTCTTTTGCTTCTTGTTGTTGCGTGTGCGGCTGCGGCTGCGGTGGTGGCCGCGTGAGAGTGAGGGAGAGAGAGCCGTGCACCGCCCGCACACACACTCGTCTTTCACCCACTCTCTGTGTGTGTCCCCTTGCATGGACTCTCGCCCTCACCTCACCCGACGAAGCACACACATAATGTGCCCATTGTATATATGCATGCACACCCATGCAGGCCCGTTGGTGCTCTCTTTTGCACGACACGCACCGCTGCCGTCCTGCCTGGCTGCATGGGTGGAGCACCGTAACTGTTTTGTTTTTATTGCATTGAGTGGGCGACCTCTCTCTCTCTCTCTCCTTGTGTGTGTGTGTTTTGCTTTACGGGAGCAATGAGAGTGTGTGCGCTGGTCGTCCCACCTGTTGCTGCGCGTCCCCACTGCTGGGTGGACGCCCCCACGCTTCGGCTTTTGTTGTTGGTATTTTTTATCCTCTGCCTGTTTTGTGGTTGAGTGCACCCATCCTACTTTTTTTGATTGCTGGTTTGCTTTGACTGCGGACGCCTGATTCCTCTTTGTGTGTTCCCACATTGTTTTCTCCTTCTAAAAGTGTCAGCCACTCGTATCCTTGTAAAGCCACCACGTCCTTTTCTTTTCCACATACGCCATGCGTGAGTTGATCCACGGCACCCCACGGTCTGCAGCGCTGCTGGAGCTGCTTGTGGTGATGCCTGCGACGGGAATTGCCAGCGAGTGCTTTGCTGCCACCCTGATGTATCCTTTGCTTCCTTGACGATGTAGGGCGTACCGACGGCGCGTGGGCGTCTGTGGTGATGGTGAGGCACGTGCGTCTCAAACCGTATGATGCGTCGCAGGTGTGCAGCGTCGTTTCGAAGCACCAATGGGCGTTTCTACTCATCATGGCGTCCACAACGGACCCGGATGGCAGCAGGTGGCACTGCGATTCCTCCTGGTGTTGCACAGCGACTTCGTTGGACGGCGCGCTTGATTGGCAGCTCTTGGGGCTTTTGTGGGAGAAGGTGGGAGGTTGAGGGCATGAGGACTGAATTGTTTTGAGTGGCAGCGTTCCGTTGAATTGCGGCCGGTCGTGGCACTCTTTTGGGGTTTGGCGGCCCGTCTCTTTTGTTTACTTCCCACTGCAGCACGTGGATAACACTGATCCGAAGAGCATTTGTTTGACCGCGTGTGAGTTGCTGCCGTGCGTGGTGCATGGACTATGTGATTGTGTGGGGAGGTGCATGGAGTGACGAATACTTCTGTTTGTCATGTCGCGGTGTGTTGGAATGATGTTCGGAAAACATGTGAAGGTTGTTGTGTGTAGTTTGTGTGTCTTCTCTGGTGGAGCCGACACGTGTGCGGGGATTGTGGCATTGCTGGCTGACGGTTCCACGTCACTTTTCAGCATTCCTGGATGTGCTGAGGAATGACGGCTGGCGACCAGCGTGTTGGCACTGCCGGTGGGAATAAGTACACGAGGAATTGGCCATTTTCTCTTTCCCATGCTGGAGCCGATGAACTGGCACGAGGGCACCGGCTGCAGGCGGTCGTGCCAGCACGTGTGAGCAGCGGATCCATGCACACACGGACGCTCATCGCAAGAGCTTGTGTGATCACAGTGGCTTTTGTGGCGTGCTTTTGTGGGCGTCAGCCCGTCGGAGAATGTGTGAAGCAAACGGCTGACGGAACACGAGGAAAATAAGTGCGTGCACTGTGCCGTGTTTCGGCGTCGATGGCAGAGCGGCAGGAGGCCCGTGCTGGCAACTGAGATCTTTGCGTCGCGAGGGATGTCGGCGTTGATTTTGGATCGTCGAGGGTGAAATGAATTTGCTGCTGCCCGTGTGTGTGGCCACTCCGGCAGAGGGCGAACGCAAAAGGGAGAGATGCAGGCGCTGCGTGTGTGTGTGCAGGTGCCATGCAACAACATCACAACAAACATGCTGCGACTCGGTGACCCTCACATCGCTGTGGTCCTGACGAGCAGCCCAGGCACGGCCCGCATCGATGCACTTAGTGGACGGAGTGAGGCATCTTTTGAGGCGCAGCAGGGAGCAGGATGTGTTGACGCAGCCACGACGTGCATGGAGTGTCACGATGGCACAGCCGGCTGTGGCTGGTGGAATAATTACTTCTCGGAGGCAACAGAGAGAGAGAGAGAGAGCTGCTGCTGGCGTCGTTGCTGCCTTTTGTGGCCTCCCATGCCGATTATTATCTGTCCGCTGATCATGGGTGGTGTGCCTCCACTAGTGACGTCGTCTGCAGGCATTTCACAGCACCAGTGAAACACACATCACGTCGCATGCTTTGGCTGTGGATATGGTGTCGTGCATGCAGCCGGCATTATTTTGCCCGACTCCTTTTCACTGCCTTGCGACAAATAGATGCGTCGCCGCCCGAGTCATTCACTGCAGCTCCGTGTGTTGTACTGCCAGCACAATACTCTCGTGTTGTCTGGCGCCTGGCTGACAGTCAAGCACCACTGCGCTGGGACATGCAAGGATGTGGACTGCCGCTCACGGTGTTGGGCACCGCTGTTTGGATGTGGCGGCCACACGAGCGGATGTATTGTGGCAGAATGAAATGCGCGAAATACGCGGAATCACAGCGGCTGCAATAATATCAACGGTGTGGCACCACGGAATGTGTGAGGGGGTGATGCACGATGAATCACAGTGGGCGGCATGCGAGGGAAGTGCACCGCGACGGAGCGTCACCCCGCCCTCAGCCTGCAGGGGAATGTACGCCCACAAGGATATATGGTCGAGGCACCACCAAACACACATGCCCTTCTGTGCGCCAATAAATAGGAGCGAAGGTGCGTTCTGGTGCGTGGGAGTCCACTCACATATTCTCATTTCCACCGCAATAAACGGTAAGGAATCAGGTGCCACAGCAACGAAGGAGGAAATAAAAACATCTATTGCAGCACTTTTACCAGCGAAAAGCAGGAACAACACAAATTGAATTATTGGCTGCACCAACACAATAAAAATTCACAAGAAAACAGTTGTGCACACTGCAGGAACCCCCAACACACGATGCAGGCATGAAGGTTTACCCTCCGTAAAAACAATAACAACATATGCAGACACCTTCCACCCTCCAAAAAGAAACACGAATAAATGGCTGCTTTATTCCATTCCTTGCGCTTGACTTTGCGTGTGCGGCTGCTGCGGTGGTGGCTGCGCTTCCCGTGGACCAACAATCCAAGTGGTGTGCGGTGATCTCTCCTTTTCATGGTTACTTTGCTGTTGTGTTGCTGTGTGCGCTGCACCTATTCTCGTGTGTGTGTGCGTACCCTCCGTGAAGGGAGCAGACACGACGGACCGCTATCGCCGCATTTACATGCGGTGGAGCCTTGTGTGCCGCTCCTGTTTGCTTCTCCCTCCTCCATCTGTGTGTTGGTGTTGTGGCAGGGCTGCGTGTGTGTGTGCCTGTTGCCGTGGATTGGAGTGTGTGTCGTGCGTGGTGTGCGGCGTGCGGTGCATGCCTGGCTGCTGCCCTCTCTTCTTTTGTGTGTTTGCCCTCTGTGTGTGTCTGCCGCACCTCTCGTCTCCCCTGTTGCTCTCCATGTCCCTCACTGTGCAGATCAGCTCCACACCACTGAACGACCACACTCACGATGATGACGTGCCGTCTGCTGTGCGCCCTGTTGGTGCTTGCCCTGTGCTGCTGCCCGTCCGTGTGCGTGACAGCGACTGGTGAAGGTACCGATAAGGGTAGCGTTTCAACGCTCCCTCAGTCACCGGGAGCAGGTGGTCAGGGCACGCCAGGTGTGTCCATTACGGGACAGACACAAAGTTCCGATAACGGTACGGTACAAACTCCAGGTGAGAACGGTGCTTTAGGGTCAGAAAACCCGGGCATTGAGGAAGTGACATCAGGCACGGCAAGCGATTCCGGAAAAGTGAAGAGCCCGGAAACCGGTACGCAAGACAGTACGAGGGCCGATGCGGAAGAACCACGTGATCCGACTGTTTTGCAAGGAGCAGCAGGTGCGGCGAGCATTAATGGACAGGAATCAAATAGAGAGGCCCGTACTTCAGACTCAGCAGACCCGGCCAAAACGGTACAGGAGCAGGCACAAATTACGGGGCCCGCTGGGCCAGGGTCGCGAAGTACGTCCAGTAGAGAACACACAGGAAGTGAGAGCCAAACGCCACAAGGATTAAGTTCCGGGAACGGTACTACACAAAATCCGGGTGGAAACGATGCGGTAGGGTCAAAAAAGCCGGACGGTAAGGAACCGAATTCAGGCACGACGACCGATATCGGAAAAGGGAAAGGCACGGGATCGGCTCCGTCAGCGAGTCCCGATCCAACATCTCCGGGGCCTATTACAGAAGAGCAACCAAGTGGATCCGCTAGCCCAGTCCAACAAATTCAAAAGGCAAATGCGCCAACTACGACGAGCACTGCGCCAGAGGCATCAAGTATCACGAGTACAAAGGCGCCAACTACAACGACCACCCGCGCACCGTCACGTCTTCGCGAAATCGACGGCAGCCTCAGCAGCTCTGCGTGGGTGTGTGCCCCGCTGCTGCTCGCCGTATCCGCGCTGGCGTACACCACTCTGGGCTAAAGTATTGTATGCGGGCTGTGCGTGCCAGCACTCAACCGCGGGGACTTGTGTGCGTCTACTGTGGTCCGATGTACTAAACAGGATAAACTAATGATTGTGTTTTGCTTCACTTGCTTCCGCTGCCCTGCTGTGTGCTCCTTGCCGCTCCCCGCATCCGTCACGTTGAACGCACCCCAGACACACTCATATGCATGGCACGCACACAACTGTTTGCGTGGAGCCACATTTGAGGATGGGTGCGTGCGCGCTGGAGCCATACTGTGCAGCCCTTTGTTTTGTGTGTGTTTACATTTTTTACTTCATTGCTGTTCGTTTACCTGTGTTTTGTTTCTAATTGTTTTGTGTGTTTTCGCCCTTTCACTGATTTCAACTGCCTCATGGTGTGTGTGCGCTGCCGCTGCTGGGCTGCTGCCATTTGTGACTGTGCGGTGGCTGTGCGTGATGTAGCGGCCGTGTCTTTCCTTTCGTTTTCTGTGCTTTTGCAGGTCGGCTCCACAGCGTTGGGCGACTCCACTGTTTGTGATGATGACTGGCCGTGTGCTCTGCGTCCTGTTGGCTCCTGCAGTGATGTGCAACAGCTCGTGCATGTTTTCGACGGCTGCTGCGACGGTGTGTTTGTGCGGCCCGCTGGTGATGGCGCGGTGACTGCTGAGCACGCGCGGGCTGTGATGGCTGCGGATGGAGGACCGTGGCCGGTGGCTCTGGACGAAAGGGGAACGTGAACTCTGAGGTTGATAGCAATCAGGAAGACGAGGAGGGTGGAGAAAGCACGGCGGGTGAGGGCCATAATCCCACCCCCGCAGGACCACTCACTGCTCCGACGAGGCAGGATCAATCCTGCAGCGACCCACTGCGAAGTAACAATTGCAATCCGTCCGGCACTGGCAGCGCCTCTGCCGCTCAGATGCGTGGAAATGGACAGGAGTCTTTGGGCGGAGGGCACGCTGGTGGCGGGAGGACCTCCCAGGGAAGCGAGGCTTCGGAAAAAACCGTCACGGGACAGTCACAGTGCCAGGGACGGC
This sequence comes from Trypanosoma cruzi, assembly GCF_000209065.1. Classification (NCBI taxonomy): domain Eukaryota; phylum Euglenozoa; class Kinetoplastea; order Trypanosomatida; family Trypanosomatidae; genus Trypanosoma; species Trypanosoma cruzi. The sequence goes on along the minus strand of NW_001849264.1, from coordinate 15,000 downwards.
AAAGGAAACACCGCAAGACGATGAAGGAGAAGAACCCGGAGCGCAACACGAGGCCGACCAAACCACAAAAATGACTGTGATGACTTGTTGTGCAAAAACAGCAGTGGAGCAGGAGGGTCACCAGCGAGATCGCAAGGTGCGCCACGACCCGATGGTGGCGAGAATGCTCATTATCATTTTTTCCGTACTTTTACCAGCACGTCTAGCTATACAATGCCATCTGGGTGCCGAGGAGGCGGTTGAGCAGCGACAAAAGCTTCCTGCTATGAAGCAACTGCCATTGGGAGAACATTTCGCTGCGTAGATCTTCCTCAATGCCCAGCCGTTGGCGCGCAGCGGAGGTGCCTGGGCATTCTAGAAGCAGATGGCGAAAGGTTTCCTGCGGGTCAACTGGCGTGCCTGTGGAAGTTGGCTGATCCTGCGGTGGCAGAGACCGCTTCCTGGCACCACAGAGCGAGTAGCGGTGAGTGTCTTGGCGAATGGTACGACGCCACTTGTTGCTGGGCTGGGTAGTAAGGCATGTCAGCGGGTCCGTGTGCCATATGGGCGCCATTCCATGTTCCGTGTGTTGTCCGGTTGCCATGGTCTGCGTCGCACGCTGAGCCGCAGGCTCGTCAACATGCACTGCACAATGTCCGCAACAAAACTGCCGGTGCACGGACCGGCCGGCACGCATCAGTGTCAAGAGACGCTGCCAGATCCGGTCCTCCGTCCAGTCGGTCTGGCGGAACGGGTCCTTGTTGAGCGCCGCTAGGAGAGACTGGCTTTGTGTCGCCACAAGCGGGGTTTTTACGCCTGTGCTGGATCCGAGGGATAATCAGCCTCTCCAGGGCCAGGAGCAGCGCACTGGATTCCGTCCTGCAGCTTCAAGGGCGTGTGCCGCAGTTGTTAATTACTTTCTCTATTATCTGCGAGGAATGCAGGGATGAAGGCGGTATGCCAACCCCTGCTGAATTGGGAACGTCGACATCGCCATCCGTTGCGAGTATCCACGAGCGGTGGCTGTGCGGCGCTGGAGCCTCTTTACGGACTCTGCGCATTTCCCTTATCAGTTCTTTTTCGTCGGTGATCGAGTGCTCCATCGGAAGTTCCACGCCAATGGTGACCCGGTGAGCGGAGGCCGCAGACCAGGGAGGAATGGAGCCACGAAAGAACCGCTCTTCGCGTGGTGAGTCCTCGGTGATGCCGTAGCCGTTTGCGTATGCGTCTACAAAGGCATATAGCTCGTGCCGAGACAATGGCGGGATGCGGAAACCTGCGCGAGGCGAAGGCTCAGGCGGAGGTCTCCGCTTCCAGTCCGTCCGACAATTGCGTGTGTTATCAAACATGGAGAGCCGCACGCAGGCGGACAACATGGAGCGGCGGTATATTTGCTTCTAGGAGTGCGGATTCCCGCTGAACTTTGCTCGCAACTTCTCTGACAATGCGTGCCAGACCTGCGTACGTCTTTTGCGTCTCATTCTTTGCTGAATCCTTTGCTAGTTCCCATATGAGCTCGCTGCCGTAGCGTAATTTGGATGCGCCGTATCCGATGATGAACGTGCGTGGGTCATGTGGAGATGGCCCCGCCACTTTATGCGCAATGCGGCGTAGCTGCGACATCCGTCGCGATGTGGCCGCACAGTGCTTGGAGGTTGCCACATTTGCCGTCAGTTGCGGATCGAGGTCCATGCCAAGAAGCTTCGTAGTTCGCGACGCCCCCATGGTGATGACTGGAATTTTACATCCAGCCACTTCCAGGGGCCACTTTCCTTCACGATCATAGTTTGACTCCGTGTGCGTGGAGAGTGTGGGCCAAGCGGCTTTGCACTTTGACGGGTTGATGGCCAGGCCATTTTACTGACCCCGCGCGTGCAGTTTTTCGAGGACCGTGTTGGCTGCAGGAATGGTGTCTTCCCGAGAGTGGCCGTTGATTACAATGGAGAGATCATCCGCGTGCATGTCTGCTGTGACGCCTGAGAAGCCGTTCAGCAGATTGAGAGGTGGGTGTGCGTAAAGGGAGAACAAAAATGTGTTCCCAATACGGACCCCTGAGGAACTCCTCGCAGCGTGGAAGACCGATCGCTGTGTCTGTTGCCAACTCGTGTCTTCGCGTAGCGGCCACGCAGAAAGTTTCTAAGCCACCTTCTACAGTTCACCCCCGGAATATTGGCCGGCAAGCGACTGAGGACTCGATGATCTATGAACTCAAAGGCCTTGCTAGAGTCAACCAGCACCAACGGAGCCCGATGGGGTCTGCAGTGGAGCTGGCTTCCAACACCGCTCTTTCTGGGAGGGTTCACTTGGAAGTAATCGTTTCTGTTATGCTCAAATTCGTTTATCAGGTGTGCCAGCTGCATCGTCGTGGTACGCATACTACGGCACGAATACTGGTGCGGACGAGGCGTCCACAGCCAAAGCAGTCTCCTCAATGCCATTTTCTCAGCAACCTTACCCACGATTGAAGGAAGGCTGATTGGTCGATATGACTCCGTTGGCGCCGGCAAATGACCGGGTTTCAGGACTGGGACGATGGTGGCTCGTCGCCACTGGACCGGAATCGTGCCGGCTGTCCGGCTGTGGTTGATGCGACGGAGAGGGAATCGGAGACACTTCGTCGAAGGATGTCGTAGCGCCTCGCTGTAGACTTCGTTTGGTCCGGGGCCTTGCCGTACGGTGTGCTACGCAGCGCTGCACGCAGTTCCGCTTGATTAAAAGAGGCAGCCAGAGAGAGGGGAGAGAAGGAACCTATCGAAGATGAGGCGGCCGACTCGTTGTTGTTCTGCGGCCTAAGAAGGGGAGGGAGAAGAAATACACAAAGACTTGTTTTCCCCGTTATTTCCCGTTGGAAAACCCAATCGCCTTGCGAGGTGGGGAGGAATCCAAGATTGAGTGCATCCGCTGCTCTCCTTGCTGTCCTGAAATTATTCTTGCGGCCATCGTACATCAACGCCGTTGTGGGAGATGGAACTGATGTCTTTTTACGTCCGGAATCGTTTTTTTTAGGCGAGTGGTTTGCCTGGGTTTAACTTTCTGATGCGACGCCGATATTTGCTGCGCGAGCGCTCACGGAGTAGGAGGAAGAATTGGCTCCTTGTCCGTTGCGTCTCTGCTTCACGGTCGGGCGTCGGTAACTGCAGACGGCGGGCCTTGCTGTCGGTAGCAATCCGCTCTGCTTTCGCAAGGGTGTCACCCCGGAGCTTGGGATCATCCTTGTGCACGCCGCGGGGTCAATTTTGTCGAGGTGAAACTGCAAGCGCTCTCGTAAAAGCTTTAATGCCGGTTGATTGCTTTTTATGGTCGCATGCTGGAAGTTGTGCGTCGAGGTCGTTGGCGAAGGACTCCCACTTGGAATTCCACCAGCTGTAGAAAACTCGACGTACCGAAGTGGGTGCCGAGGGTATGGTATCCTTAAATGCCTGATGCAGCGTGAATGTCAACACATAGTGGTCACTGAGCGGCGGCACATTGGCTGTCCAGTCGGACACGGTAAGATGCCTGGACCATGTCCGGTCGATACAGGATCTCTCTCTTGCACCACGAGCATACTTTGTTTCACCAGGGGTGTTAACCAAGGCGGGTCCTGCATCCGTGCGCGGTTGCATAAAATTCTACAGCGGAGTTGCTTGGAGGGGTCTCCAGGAAGGGCTCCCACCGTGGGCGACGCACGTTGAAATCTCCACACGGAATGAGCGGCGACGAGACCGAGAGGCAGTTCAGCAACCGCCTAAAGGTTGTGTGAGTTGCGGCGGTGGTCTCATATAGGCACTCGCCACAATAAGATCACGGTTCTGGCCCAGCGCGACCCGGACCACCACCACTTCGAGGCTGGAATCACGTTGAGGAGTGATGAGGGGCATACGCTTGGAGCGGAGGTTTTTCCTCACCAGCGCCGCTGCAACACCTTCCTTGCGGATACGTGATTGTGCATGGAGCAAATACTCTCCAGTATGCATGCTGGCGATCTGCTCCGACGACTTCCAGGTCTCCTGGATGGCTATCATGTCTGCTCCTTGCGCCGTTATTGTTGCGAGTTTGGCCGGCGTCAGTGAGGGAACGGTCATCTGGAGTGCTGCTATGGGGCTCGGGCTCCGCTCAACGTCTCCGCCTCGCAGTAGCTTTTGCCTCTGTGCGTCACTTACGGCACGCAGACGACATGTGTAGCGCTGGTAAGCGCCGACGAAATCCGGCAGCAGTGAAACCCGCTCGTCCGTCGCATCGTCTGAATCCCACTTGCTGCGATCCCCACTGCTGTCCGCACACTTCGTGCTTGTGTGCCCCCTGGTGACCGGGATATGGTTTGGCCCTTCGCGCTGTATGCGCTTGAATTGTCCTTTCGCGACTCTTCGCTTGTCTTGGCACCTGGCCCCGGCGGTGTATTGAATGCGTTGCTGCGCCATCTTGTACCCGCAGCCCGCTGCTCGCTCAGAACGATGAGTAGCACCTCCCTTGCTGACGGTGGCCTGCGAAGTTCCTGGGAAACGGGGGACACTACTCGCATCCGCAGACACGGGAAGAACGCATGCCGCACGGAGATTTGTCGGCCCCTCCCGCTGCTCTCTGTCCTGCTAGGAGTGAGCGAAGGACTGGTCCACCGCCGCCTGTCAGCGCTGCTGGCACGCCACCGACGTCAGCCTTTATCCACGCCACGACGCACGGTCTCCGACGTGGTGACGCCTGTGAGTGACAAAACGGCACGAGGGCTGAGCGAGCGCATCGCTGTGGAGTGTGAGCGTCGCAGGGGCGGCGTCCCGCGCTGCACCGTCGCCGTCGCCGCTCTCTCGCAGTCCCGACCGGCATCTCGACTGCGTTCGACACCGTTGACGATGGGCGACTGCTGGCTGGGCTCGGCGGGCTCCCGCGCCTGTGCTGTCGAGCCCAACACTGGTTGCGCAATCACCTGGGAGGCGGCCGCGTTGGGGTGAGTGATCGCGAGCAATGTTCACGAAAGCAGCTCCCTTTAGCCGAGGCAGCCCAATGCAGCACGTGGATAACACTGGTCCGAGGAACACTTGTTTAGACGGGTGTGAGCTGCTGCCGTGCGTGGTGCATGGACTATTTGATTGTGTGGGGAGGTGCATGGAGTGACGAATACTTCTGTTTGGCATGTCGCGGTGTGTCGGAATGATGTTCGGAAAACATGTGAGGGGTTTTTTTTGTAGTTTGTGTGTCTTCTCTGGTGGAGCCGACATGTGTGCGGGGATTGTGGCATTGCTGGCTGACGGTTCCACGTCACTTTTCAGCATTCCTGGATGTGTTGAGGAATGACGGCTGGCGACCAGCGTGTTGGCACTGCCGGTGGGAATAAGTACACGAGGAACTGGCCATTTTCTCTTTCCCATGCTGGAGCCGATGAACTGGCACGAGGGCACCGGCTGCAGGCTGCCCTGCCAGCACGTGTGAGCAGCGGATCCATGCACACACAGACGCTCATCGCAAGAGCTTGCGTGATCACAGTGGCTTTTGTGGCGTGCCTTTGTGGGCGTCAGCCCGTCGGAGAATGTGTGAAACAAACGGCTGACGAAACACGAGGAAAATAAGTGCGTGCACTGTGCCGTGTTTCGGCGTCGATGGCAGAGCGGCAGGAGGCCCGTGCTGGCAACTGAGATCTTTGCGTCGCGAGGGATGTCGGTGTTGATTTTGGATCGTCGAGGGTGAAATGAATTTGCTGCTGCCCGTGTGTGTGGCCACTCCGGCAGAGGGCGGACACAAAAGGGAAGGATGCAGGCGCTGCGTGTGTGTGCAGGTGCCATGCAACAACGTCACAACAAACATGCTGCGACTCGGTGACCCTCACATCGCTGTGGTCCTGACGAGCAGCTCAGGCACGGCCCGCATCGATGCACTTAGTGGACGGAGTGAGGCATATTTTGAGGCGCTGCAGGGAGCAGGATGTGTTGACGCAGCCACGACGTGCATGGAGTGTCACGATGGCACAGCCGGCTGTGGCTGGTGGAATAATTACTTCTCGGAGGCAACAGAGAGAGGGAGAGAGAGAGAGAGCTGCTGCTGCTGTTGGCGTCGTTGCTGCCTTTTGTGGCCTCCCATGCCGATTATTGTCTGTCCGCTGATCATGGGTGGTGTGCCTCCACTAGTGACGTCGTCTGCAGGCATTTCACAGCACCAGTGAAACACACATCACGTCGCATGCTTTGGCTGTGGATATGGTGTCGTGCGTGCAGCCGGCATTATTTTGCCCGACTCCTTTTCACTGCCTTGCGACAAATAGATGCGTCGCCGCCCGAGTCATTCACTGCAGCTCCGTGTGTTGTACTGCCGGCACAATACTCTCGTGTTGTCTGGCGCCTGGCTGACAGTCAAGCACCACTGCGTTGGGGCATGCAAGGATGTGGACTGCCGCTCACGGTGTTGGGCACCGCTGTTTGGATGCGGCAGCCACACGAGCGGATGTATTGTGGCACAATGAAATGCGTGAAATACGCGGAATCACAGCGGCTGCAATAATATCAACGGTGTGGCACCACGGAATGTGTGAGGGGGTGATGCACGATGAATCACAGTGGGCGGCATGCGAGGGAAGTGCACCGCGACGGAGCGTCACCCCGCCCTCAGCCTGCAGGAGAATGTACGCCCACAAGAATATATGGTCGAGGCACCACCAAACACACATGCCCTTCTGTGCACCAATAAATAAGAGCGAAGGTGCGTTCTGGTGCGTGGGAGTCCACTCACATATTCTCATTTCCACCGCAATAAACGGTGAGGAATCAGGTGCCACAGCAACGAAGGAGGAAATAAAAACATCTATTGCAGCACTTTTACCAGCGAGAAGCGGGAACAACACAAATTGAATTATTGGCTGCACCAACACAATAAAAATTCACAAGAGAAGGAAACAGTTGTGCACACTGCAGGAACCCCCAAAAGACGATGCAGGCATGAAGGTTTGCCCTCCGCAAAAACAATAACAACATATGCAGACACCTTCCACCCTCCAAAAAGAAACACGAATAAATGGCTGCTTTATTCCATTCCTTGCGCTTGACTTTGCGTGTGCGGCTGCTGCTGCGGTGGTGGCTGCGCTTCCCGTGGACCAACAATCCACGTGGTGTGCGGGGATCTCTCCTTTTTCAATGGTTACTTTGCTTTTGTGTTGCTGTGGGCGCTGCACCTATTCTCTTGTGTGCGTACCCTCCGTGAGGGGTGCAGACACGACGGACCGCTCTCGCCGTGTGTACATGCGGTGGAGCCTTGTGTGCCGCTCCTGTTTGCTTCTCCCTCTTCCATCTGTGTGTTGGTGTTGCGGCAGAACTGCGTGTGTGTGTGTGTGTGTGTGTGTGTGTGCCTGTTGCCGTGGATTGGAGTGTGTGTTGTGCGTGGTGTGCGGCGTACGGTGCATGCCTGGCTGCTGCCCTCTCCTCATGTGGTGTGCCCTCTGTGTGTGTCTGCCGCACCTCTCGTCTCCCCTGTTGCTCTCCATGTCCCTCACTGTGCAGATCAGCTCCACACCACTGAACGACCACACTCACGATGATGACGTGCCGTCTGCTGTGCGCCCTGTTGGTGCTTGCCCTGTGCTGCTGCCCGTCCGTGTGTGTGACAGGCACTGGTAAAGAACATGATGGGGTCAACGGTTCAACGGCTGCTCAGTCACAGGGAACAGATGTTCCAGGACCCGGTGGGACAGGGTCGCTGACACAGGCCAGTACTGGACAGACACAAAGTGTGAACCCCACATCACAAGGACCAAGTGCGGGAGCCGGTGTGCCAGGGAGTCCAGATACAGAAAGTCCGGAGCCTATTCCAAAACAGGAACAGGCACCAGGTGGGTCCGATGGGTCGTCAGGCGGGTCGGTTAACCCAAATACATCGTCAAGTTCCGTGACCGGTACGGTATCGGCACAAAATCAGAAGGAACATGCGCCAACAACAACAACCACTACTACGACAAAAGCACCAACTACCACCACCACTACGACGACGGAGGCGCCAACCACAACGACCACCCGCGCACCGTCACGTCTTCGCGAAATCGACGGCAGCCTCAGCAGCTCTGCGTGGGTGTGTGCCCCGCTGCTGCTCGCCGTATCCGCGCTGGCGTACACCGCTCTGGGCTGAAGAGGTGTATGCGGGCTGTGCGTGCCAGCACTCAACCGCGGGGACTTGTGTGCGTCTACTGTGGTCCGATGTACTAAACAGGATGAACTAATGATTGTGTATTGCTTCACTTGCTTCCGCTGCCCTGCTGTGTGCTCCTTGCCGCTCCCCGCATCCGTCACGTTGAACGCACCCCAGACACACTCATATGCATGGCACGCACACAACTGTTTGCGTGGAATCGCATTTGAGGATGGGTGTGTGCGCGCTGGAGCCATACTGTGCAGCCCTTTGTTTTGTGTGTGTTCACATTTTTTACTTCATTGCTGTTTGTTTAGCTGCGTTTTGTTTCTAATTGTTTTGTGTGTTTTCTGTTTGCTTGCTGCGGGGCGTTGTGTGTTTTTGCCCTTTCACTGATTCCAACTGCCTCATGGTGTGTGTGCGCTGCCGCTGCTGGGCTGCTGCCATTTGTGACTGTGCGGTGGCTGTGCGTGATGTAGCGGCCGTGTCTCTCATTTTGCTTCCGCTCTGCGTTGACGGGGAGTTATTTTGTGCTGAAGGCTGCAGGCAAGTGACAGGAGTGATGGCGATGATGATGACTGGCCGTGTGCTGCTGGTGTGTGCCCTCTGCGTGCTGTGGTGCGGTGCCGGCGGGGTTGATGCGAGTAATTTCGAGAACAACGCAGTTGGCGGCTGCATGGCGTCGGGAGTGTAGGATGCTAATAAATCGTACACGCCGAGCGGATGTGACAAAACTGCGCTGACGCTGCCTTTACGATCTGTCTTGTCCATCACTGCCGTTGAAGCTTCGACTGACCCATTGGTGACTGGTACAGCAGAAAATAAATCAGATTTAGCTCCAAATTCAGGTGCTGATTTCGGTGGTGCCGGTTCTCCTCCTGGTCGCGGAGGTGAAGGTGGAGGCGGTAGAGACGACGGTGCTGGCGGTCCTGGTGGCGTTGGGGGTGCCAGTGGCAGTCAAGCTCGTGGCAGCAAGGCTTCTGGTGGCGATGGTGGTGGCTCAAATGGAGGTTCTAAAGCACGTGTTGGTGGCTCTTTGAAGTCCCCTGCTTCGGATGTTAAGTCCCCATCTCCTGTTCTCGGTGATGGTGGCAGTTCTCCTGGAGCTCCTACAGGAAGTGTAGGTTCTGACGGAAGCAAAGGTTTCATTTTGGCCTCCTTTTCTTCTGGTGGTCGCAGTCAACCTGATGTTGGCAGTCCAGGTGGCGATGCATCTTTGAGCGCTCCTGTTGCTGGTGGTAATTTCCCACCCTCCATCACCGACGAGAGTGATGCCTTGGAGAAGACCGGCGCTGCGGCATCCACAAAGGGAGGGAAACCTCAAGAAGCAGGTGAGCAGTCAGAAGCAAATCGTGCACGGAACGAATTGCCCAAATTGTCGGCACCGGCGGAGTCAACACCCGAAGCACAACAAGACTCTCCCAGTAAACAAGAAAAACCAGAAAGTGAAGCTGCTGGTAGGGCTGCAACTGGAGACGAGAAACGGCGGAGTGACGCGGAGGCGCAAGGTCCTTCCACCGTGATTTCCACCGCCAGCAGCCCGCCACTACCACCGCCAGCGCCAGCAACGGTAGGAGAAGAACGACCAACAGCAGTGGCAGTTCCGGCAGGAGGAAGCCCAACAGCACAAACAGACTCACAAACTTTGACAGAAGAAAGGAAAAAAACGCCACCGTCACCAAACAAAAAGGAGCCTGAAGAGACGGAGCCTACTTCTGGAGATGGTGTGGCAGAGCAACAGGGTCAAGGCACTGTTTTACCGGATCTGAAGGGTGGACCTACCGGCAGCCCGGCGGAAGTAACGGCATCATCCAACTCTACAAGTGGCAGTGGTGATGGCCAGAGTAAGGCGGATGGGAATGACGACAACAGCAAAGGGCCCAACCCCAGAGGGCCACACAACGACCCCGAAGCCACTCATACCAACGTTGCGCCCACAGCCAGTGAGACAAACCCACGGACAGCGAAAGCAGCAGCTACCGCCAGAACAGATGGTACGGCAACGCCTGGCAGCAGTGACGGCAGCACCGCGGTCTCCCACACCACCTCCCCTCTTTTGCTTCTTTTTGTTGTTGCGTGTGCGGCTGCTGCTGCGGTGGTGGCCGCGTGAGAGTGAGGGAGAGAGAGCCGTGCACCGCCCGCACACACACTCGTCCTTCTCTCTCTGTGTGTGTCCCCTTGCATGGACTCTCGCCCTCACCTCACCCCACGGAGCACACACATAATGTGCCCATTGTATATATGCATGCACACCCATGCAGGCCCGTTGGTGCTCTCTTTTGCACCACACGCACCGCTGCCGTCCTGCCTGGCTGCATGGGTGGAGCACCGTAACTGTTTTTTTGTTTCCGTTGCATTGAGTGGGCGACCTCTCTTTCTCTCCCTGTGTGTGTGTGTTTTGCTTTACGGGAGCAATGAGAGTGTGTGCGCTGGTCGTCCCACCTGTTGCTGCGCGTCCCCACTGCTGGGTGGACGCCCCCACGCTTCGGCTTTTGTTGTTGGTATTTTTTATCCTCTGCCTGTGTTGTGGTTGAGTGCACCCATCCTACTTTTTTTGATTGCTGGTTTGCTTTGACTGCGGACGCCTGATTCCTCTTTGTGTTTTCCCACATTGTTTTCTTTCTTGTTCTAAAAGTGTCAGCTACTCGTATCCTTGTAAAGCCACCACGTCCTTCTCTTTTCCACATACGCCATGCGTCAGTTGATCCACGGCACCCCACGGTCTGCAGCGCTGCTGGAGCTGCTTGTGGTGATGCCTGCGACGGGAATTGCCAGCGAGTGCTTTGCTGCCACCCTGACGTATCCTTTGCTTCCTTGACGATGTAGGGCGTACCGACGGCGCGTGGGCGTCTGTGGTGATGGTGAGGCACGTGCGTCTCAAACCGTGTGATGCGTCGCAGGTGTGCAGCGTCGTTTCGAAGCACCAATGGGCGTTTCTACTCATCATGGCGTCCACAACGGACCCGGATGGCAGCAGGTGGCACTGCGATTCCTCCTGGTGTTGCACAGCGACTTCGTTGGACGGCGCGCTTGATTGGCAGCTCTTGGGGCTTTTGTGGGAGAAGGTGGGAGGTTGAGGGCATGAGGACTGAATTGTTTTGAGTGGCAGCGTTCCGTTGACTTGCGGCCAGTCGTGGCACTCTTTTGGGGTTTGGCGGCCCGTCTCTTTTGTTTACTTCCCACTGCAGCACGTGGATAACACTGGTCCGAGGAACACTTGTTTAGACGGGTGTGAACTGCTGCCGTGCATGGTGCATGGACTATTTGATTGTGTAGAGAGGTGCATGGAGTGACGAATACTTCTGTTTGGCATGTCGCGGCGTGTTGGAATGATGTTCGGAAAACATGTGAGGGGTTTTGTGTGTAGTTTGTGTGTCTTCTCTGGTGGAGCCGACATGTGTGCGGGGATTGTGGCATTGCTGGCTGACGGTTCCACGTCACTTTTCAGCATTCCTGGATGTGCTGAGGAATGACGGCTGGCGACCAGCGTGTTGGCACTGCCGGTGGGAATAAGTACACGAGGAATTGGCCGTTTTCTCTTTCCCATGCTGGAGCCGATGGACTGGCACGAGGGCACCGGCTGCAGGCTGCCCTGCCAGCACGTGTGAGCAGCGGATGCATGCACACACAGACGCTCATCGCAAGAGCTTGTGTGATCACAGTGGCTTTTGTGGCGTGCTTTTGTGGGCGTCAGCCCGTCGGAGAATGTGTGAAGCAAACGGCTGACGGAACACGAAGAAAATAAGTGCGTGCACTGTGCCGTGTTTCGGCGTCGATGGCAGAGCGGCAGGAGGTCCGTGCTGGCAACCGAGACCTTTGCGTCGCGAGGGATGTCGGTGTTGATTTTGGATTGTCGAGGATGAAATGAATTTGCTGCTGCCCGTGTGTGTGACGACTCCGGCAGAGGACGAACACAAAAGGGAGGGATGCAGGCGCTGCGTGTGTGTGCAGGTGCCATGCAACAACGTCACAACAAACATGCTGCGACTCGGTGACCCTCACATCGCTGTGGTCCTGACGAGCAGCCCAGGCACGGCCCGCATCGATGCACTTAGTGGACGGAGTGAGGCATCTTTTGAGGCGCTGCAGGGAGCAGGATGTGTTGACGCAGCCACGACGTGCATGGAGTGTCACGATGGCACAGCCGGCTGTGGCTGGTGGAATAATTACTTCTCGGAGGCAACAGAGAGAGAGAGTGAGAGAGCTGCTGCTGCTGTTGGCGTCGTTGCTGCCTTTTGTGGCCTCCCATGCCGATTATTGTCTGTCCGCTGATCATGGGTGGTGTGCCTCCACTAGTGACGTCGTCTGCAGGCATTTCACAGCACCAGTGAAACACACATCACGTCGCATGCTTTGGCTGTGGGTATGGTGTCGTGCATGCAGCCGGCATTATTTTGCCCGACTCCTTTTCACTGCCTTGCGACAAATAGATGCGTCGCCGCCCGAGTCATTCGCTGCAGCTCCGTGTGTTGTACTGCCGGCACAATACTCTCGTGTTGTCTGACGCCTGGCTGACAGTCAAGCACCACTGCGTTGGGTCATGCAAGGATGTGGACTGCCGCTCACGGTGTTGGGCACCGCTGTTTGGATGCAGCGGCCACACGAGCGGATGTATTGTGGCACAATGAAATGCGCGAAATACGCGGAATCACAGCGGCTGCAATAATATCAACGGTGTGGCACCACGGAATATGTGAGGGGGTGGTGCATGATGAATCACAGTGGGCGGCATGCGAGGGAAGTGCACCGCGACGGAGCGTCACCCCGCCCTCAGCCTGCAGGGGAATGTACGCCCACAAGGATATATGGTCGAGGCACCACCAAACACACATGCCCTTCTGTGCGCCAATAAATAGGAGCGAAGGTGCGTTCTGGTGCGTGGGAGTCCACTCACATATTCTCATTTCCACCGCAATAAACGGTGAGGAATCAGGTGCCACAGCAACGAAGGAGGAAATAAAAACATCTATTGCAGCACTTTTACCAGCGAAAAGCAGGAACAACACAAATTGAATTATTGGCTGCACCAACACAATAAAAATTCACAAGAGAAGAAAACAGTTGTGCACACTGCAGGAACCCCAACACACGATGCAGGCATGAAGGTTTACCCTCCGTAAAAACAATAACAACATATGCAGACACCTTCCACCCTCCAAAAAGAAACACGAATAAATGGCTGCTTTATTCCATTCCTTGCGCTTGACTTTGCGTGTGCTGCTGCTGCGGTGGTGGCTGCGCTTCCCGTGGACCAACAATCCAAGTGGTGTGCGGTGATCTCTCCTTTTCATGGTTACTTTGCTGTTGTGTTGCTGTGTGCGCTGCACCTATTCTCGTGTGTGTGTATCCTCCGTGAAAGGTGCCGACACGACGGACCGCTCTCGCCGTATGTACATGCGGTGGAGCCTTGTGTGCCGCTCCTGTTTGCTTCTCCCTCCTCCATCTGTGTGTTGGTGTTGTGGCAGGGCTGCGTGTGTGTGTGCCTGCTGCCGTGGATTGGAGTGTGTGTCGTGCGTGGTGTGCGGCGTACGGTGCATGCCTGGCTGCTGCCCTCTCCTCATGTGGTATGCCCTCTGTGTGTGTCTGCCGCACCTCTCGTCTCCCCTGTTGCTCTCCATGTCCCTCACTGTGCAGATCAGCTCCACACCACTGAACGACCACACTCACGATGATGATGACGTGCCGCCTGCTGTGCGCCCTGTTGGTGTTTGCCCTGTGCTGCTGCCCGTCCGTGTGCGTCACAGCGACTGGTGAAGGTACCGATAAGGGTAGCGTTTCAACGTCCCCTGCATCAGCGGCACCAACTTCTGGGGGCGATGGTCAAGGCACGCCAGGTGTGTCCATTACGGGACAGACGTCAAGTTCCGATAACGGTACGGTACAAACTCCAGGTGAGAACGGTGCTGTAGGGTCAGAAAACCCGGGCATTGAGGAAGTGACATCAGGCACGGCAAGCGATTCCGGAAAAGTGAAAAGCCCGGAAACCGGTACGCAAGACAGTACGAGGGCCGATGCGGAAGAACCACGTGATCCGACTGTTTTGCAAGGAGCAGCAGGTGCGGCGAGCATTAATGGACAGGAATCAAGTAGAGAGGCCCGTACTTCAGACTCAGCAGACCCGGCCAAAACGGTACAGGAGCAGGCACAAATTACGGGGCCCGCTGGGCCGGGGTCGCAAAGTACGTCCAGTAAAGAACAGAAAGGAAGTGAGAGCCAAACGCCACAAGGATTAAGTTCCGGGAACGGTACTACACAAAATCCAGGTGAAAACGATGCGGTAGGGTCAAAAAAGCCGGACGGTAAGGAACCGAATTCAGGCACGACGACCGATATCGGAAAAGGGAAAGGCACGGGATCGGCTCCGTCAGCGAGTCCCGATCCAACACCTCCGGGGCCTATTACAGAAGAGCAACCAAGTGGATCCGCTAACCCAGTCCAACAAATTCAAAAGGCAAATGCGTCAACTACGACGAGCACTGCGCCAGAGGCATCAAGTACTACGACTACGGAGACGCCTAGTACTACGACCACCCGCGCACCGTCACGTCTTCGCGAAATCGACGGCAGCCTCAGCAGCTCTGCGTGGGTGTGTGCCCCGCTGCTGCTCGCCGTATCCGCGCTGGCGTACACCACTCTGGGCTAAAGTATTGTGTGCGGGCTGTGCGTGCCAGCACTCAACCGCGGGGACTTGTGTGCGTCTGCTGTGGTCCGATGTACTAAACAGGATAAACCAATGATTGTGTTTTGCTTCACTTGCTTCCGCTGCCCTGCTGTGTGCTCCTTGCCGCTCCCCGCATCCGTCACGTTGAACGCACCCCAGACACACTCATATGCATGGCACGCACACAACTGTTTGCGTGGAGTCGCATTTGAGGATGGGTGCGTGCGCGCTGGAGCCATACTGTGCAGCCCTTTGTTTTGTGTGTGTTTACATTTTTTACT
>NW_001849263.1:19730-50679 GCF_000209065.1 Trypanosoma cruzi | reverse complement strand
CATGGGTGCTGCAGTCGGCGGATCGTTTTCGAGTGGCCGCTGCACCACACGCTGTGGTCTAAATTTTTGTTTCGAATTATGAATGGTGGGAGTCAGAGACACTCTCTTTCAATGTCTGTTTGCGTGTTCACACACTGGACGCCAAACAACCCTGAACTATCCGCTGCTTGGAGGAATTTCGCGAGATCTTGCCCACAAGGGTGCTGCAGTCGGCGGATCGTTTTCGAGCGGCTGCTGCACCACACGCTGTGGTCTAAATTTTTGTTTCGAATTATGAATGGTGGTGGTCAGAGGCACTCTCTGTCACTATCTGTTTGCGTGTTCACACACTGGACGCCAAACAACCCTGAACTATCCGCTGCTTGGAGGAATTTCGCGAGATCTTGCCCACAGGGGTGCTGCAGTCGGCGGATCGTTTTCGAGCGGCTGCTGCACCACACGCTGTGGTCTAAATTTTTGTTTCGAATTATGAATGGTGGTGGTCAGAGGCACTCTCTGTCACTATCTGTTTGCGTGTTCACACACTGGACGCCAAACAACCCTGAACTATCCGCTGCTTGGAGGTATTTCGCGAGACCTTGCCCACAGGGGTGCTGCAGTCGGCGGATCGTTTTCGAGCGGCTGCTGCACCACACGCTGTGGTCTAAATTTTTGTTTCGAATTATGAATGGTGGTGGTCAGAGACACTCTCTGTCACTATCTGTTTGCGTGTTCACACACTGGACGCCAAACAACCCTGAACTATCCGCTGCTTGGAGGAATTTCGCGAGATCTTGCCCACAAGGGTGCTGCAGTCGGCGGATCGTTTTCGAGCGGCTGCTGCACCACACGCTGTGGTCTAAATTTTTGTTTCGAATTATGAATGGTGGTGGTCAGAGGCACTCTCTGTCACTATCTGTTTGCGTGTTCACACACTGGACACCAAACAACCCTGAACTATCCGCTGCTTGGAGGTATTTCGCGAGACCTTGCCCACAGGGGTGCTGCAGTCGGCGGATCGTTTTCGAGCGGCTGCTGCACCACACGCTGTGGTCTATGTTTTTGTTTCGAATTATGAATGGTGGTGGTCAGAGGCACTCTCTGTCACTATCTGTTTGCGTGTTCACACACTGGACACCAAACAACCCTGAACTATCCGCTGCTTGGAGGAATTTCGCGAGCTCCTGCCCACAGGGGTGCTGCAGTCGGCGGATCGTTTTCGAGCGGCTGCTGCACCACACGCTGTGGTCTATGTTTTTGTTTCGAATTATGAATGGTGGTGGTCAGAGGCACTCTCTGTCACTATCTGTTTGCGTGTTCACACACTGGACACCAAACAACCCTGAACTATCCGCTGCTTGGAGGAATGTCGCGAGATCTTGCCCACAAGGGTGCTGCAGTCGGCGGATCGTTTTCGAGCGGCTGCTGCACCACACGCTGTGGTCTAAATTTTTGTTTCGAATTATGAATGGTGGTGGTCAGAGACACTCTCTTTCAATGTCTGTTTGCGTGTTCACACACTGGACGCCAAACAACCCTGAACTATCCGCTGCTTGGAGGAATGTCGCGAGATCTTGCCCACAAGGGTGCTGCAGTCGGCGGATCGTTTTCGAGCGGCTGCTGCACCACACGCTGTGGTCTATGTTTTTGTTTCGAATTATGAATGGTGGGAGTCAGAGACACTCTCTTTCAATGTCTGTTTGCGTGTTCACACACTGGACACCAAACAACCCTGAACTATCCGCTGCTTGGAGGAATGTCGCGAGATCTTGCCCACAAGGGTGCTGCAGTCGGCGGATCGTTTTCGAGCGGCTGCTGCACCACACGCTGTGGTCTAAATTTTTGTTTCGAATTATGAATGGTGGGAGTCAGAGACACTCTCTTTCAATGTCTGTTTGCGTGTTCACACACTGGACACCAAACAACCCGGAACTATCCGCTGCTTGGAGGAATTTCGCGGGATCTTGCCCACAAGGGTGCTGCAGTCGGCGGATCATTTTCGAGCGGCCGCTGCACCACACGCTGTGGTCTAAATTTTTGTTTCGAATTATGAATGGTGGTGGTCAGAGGCACTCTCTTTCAATGTCTGTTTGCGTGTTCACACACTGGACGCCAAACAACCCTGAACTATCCGCTGCTTGGAGGAATTTCGCGAGATCTTGCCCACAGGGGTGCTGCACTCGGCGGATCGTTTTCGAGCGGCTGCTGCACCACACGTTGTGGTCTAAATTTTTGTTTCGAATTATGAATGGTGGTGGTCAGAGACACTCTCTTTCAATTTCTGTTTGCGTGTTCACACACTGGACGCCAAACAACCCTGAACTATCCGCTGCTTGGAGGAATTTCGCGAGATCTTGCCCACGGGGGTGCTGCAGTCGGCGGATCGTTTTCGATTTCTGGTGCGCATACCAATGCTGGCAACAGGGCGACGAGCAGGTTATACTTGTCTTTGTCATTTTGGTCGAGTGTATCGACATACTGGATGGCGGGCAGGATCCCACCGATCAGCTCATGGATTTTGGCAGGTTCCCACTGAATACATTGCTGACGCAGCTCTCGATTGCATCCGATCCCGGCATCCGGCTTTCCAAACTGCGTGCCCGTCTACACACTGCTGTTCGCCAGACCGACACCTATGCGAGGGCAGCCCAGCCTCTCGTCGATCGGCGAGAAAACCAACGCACTGTGCGATGCCAACGTTCTCATATCTTTGGACACGAGGCATCTACATGCAATGTGCGCCCGAGAGGGAATTAATTATATTATAGGTGTCCATCAAAAAACGGCAGAGGGGATGCCGCACGCCGCTCATGAATGCTGACGACGGGAGCTCCATCCAATCCGCCGCCTCCCACCAATCCTCACAGGCAGCGCGCCGCGCCGCTGATGCTCCACCCGATCTTTCAAATCGCCCGAAGAAATCGTCGGGAAGGGCGATGGAGCTTATCTGCCAACGACGCTCGACTGTGGTACGACGAAACACCGGCAGTTCCGCTTTGGGCCAGTTATATGAGGAAGGCAAACGAGGTCGCTCGAGAGATGTGCGCGCCGTCAACGTGGGAGCGTGGAATGTCCCTCGCGGGGCAATTCACAACCTTTTGCCGCACGAATGAACAGCCGATGGACGAGGAGAGCTGTGCGGTCTTTTTGATGGCAATCGAAGTGGCGCCATCGACCCAGCAGCAGTACGCCAGGATGCTGCGGTCCATGTTGGAAATGGATCGAACTCCGCTGGATATGGCGGCTTTGAGGTTACAAAAAGTTGCTGTGCGATCGGAGACGAGGCAGACGAGGCAGGCGCGCCCCTTGACAGAGGAAGAGATGAATCAAGTAATCCGCAGCCGGACCGGTTGGAAGGAACGTGTTGTCTTACGACTTGCGTGGATAACGGCGAGTCGTTGGTTTGAGATTGCGGTCTTGACTCCCAACAATTTCACACTGGAGCCGGACGGGAGCATAATTGTTGGATAGGTCCGTGGCGCCGAAGACGGCGAGGGTGGACCCCCACCGCACCTTGCGGTTCGTGAGGATACGAGGGCAGGACGCCTTCCACACTATAAATTTATGCAGGACACTTCAATAAAACGAAAAGCTCACGAATCTTACGACTGCCCAAGTCTAACGCACTCTGGCTCCCTGGGATGCCACGGCGCATTCCATAGAACGCGGTGCGTTGAGGCACGCTGCTCAAATCGTGGAGACATACAATTTGGACCCACACGTGATCTCGCAGTTGGCGAAGCACGTCGACCCGTTCGACCTTCCCCAGAACGCATTCCGATATTTGTGGAGGTACACCACACTGCTGACCCAGGTGTCGTCGCTGGTCGCATTGATGTGAAGGGAGAAACGGCGGAAGGGCAAGAACCCTGGCTAAGAGCGGAGGAACGTTTTTTCCATGAGTTTAATCATCATGCCGCTACAATAACGAGACGCGTGGCAAGGACGCGTCTGGCCACTCCACAAAATGAACACGCTATCCCGTTACATCAGGTCAACGTGCCCGTGTTGAACCTAGAGTGGATTAAAAGTCGGTTGAACCCGGCCACCTTGGAGAGTCTCATGCAAGTTTGGGGACTCGTCGGGCGGTCCCCTTTCCCTCCGTCCTCCTCCGGTAAAGCGCGCGAAGGCTCACGGAGGATTCCAACCGCTGACGCGCGATTGTTACGAAAAGCAAGAATAATCGAGGACGCTTCGTCCACAATAACAGGCGGATGGATAATACCTTTCTCGGTTGTGGAGGAGAAAACCACCGGTTTACGACGACGATGGATTGCGTGGCCACGCGACAGGAACAGCGACGACCCTTATGGGGCTAATGTTCCTCTTTTACATATTTCCAATTATTTGCCGCCTGTGATGGCTGAGGCCGCTTCCTGCCTGGACTTAAAGGCATCCTTTTTTTAAGTCTCTTTACCGCGGGAGACTCGGCATCTCTTTCGATGCCACGTGGAGGACGGCACGCTGGTGGATCTCACACGGCACCCAGTGGGATACAAGGCCGGCCCAGAAATTCTCCAGATTATTATTACTTCAGCAATTGCGGGGATGACGACGGTGGTTCACCGCCTCTGGGCCGCACCTCCATTGGTGCGTGTCGACGTATGGATCGATGATATGCGCATTGCCCCTGGCGCAGCCGGCCACCTCAACGTGGTGCCAGGGTCTAGTACTCTTTGCTAGAGAGGAAGCTAAGCGCCTGCTGCCCATCTGCTGCGCGCGGAGAGGCAGGAGGCGCCGCACAAACGGGTCGGAAGGGCACCAGATGGAGCCATTTACATGGCTGCCCGCGGAGCGGTATTTCTATCCGCTGCTGAATTCCATCGGCGCTTATCAGCGCTACACATACCGTTTGCGTGCCGTATGTGACGCGCAACGACAAAAGCTACTGCTAAGCGGAGACATTGAGCAGAACCCAGGCCCCATAGCAGTACTCCAGATGAATGTTTATTGCCTCACGCCGTCAAAACTCGCAACATTAATGGCGCAAGGAGCAGACATAATAGCCATTCAGGAGACTTGGAAGTCGTCAGAGCAGATCGCCAGCATGCACACTGGAGATTATGTGCTCTATGCACAGTCGCGCATCGGCAAGGAAGGCGGTGTGGCGGTGCTGGTGCGGAAAACTCTCCGCTCCAAGCGTATACCTCTCACCATTCCCCAGCATGACACCGGCCTTGAAGTGGTGGTGGTCCAGGTTGCTCTGGACCAGAACCGTGATCTTATTGTAGCGAGTGCCTATATGAGACCACCACCGCAAGTAACGCAATCCTTCAGGCGGTTAGTAAACAGCCTTCCAGCCTCGTCGCCGCTCCTGCTGTGTGGGGATTTCAACATGCATCACCCACAGTGGGAGCCATTCTTGGAGACTTCTCCAAGCGAGGTTGCTGCAGAATCTTTAGAACTGTGCACGGATGTGGGACTCACCTTGGTTAACACCCCTGGTGTGATCACGTATGCCCGTGGCACAAGAGAACGATCCTGTATCGATCTGACATGGTCAAAGCATTTGACTGTGTCGGATTGGTCAGCTTCCGTGTCGCCGCTTAGTGATCATTATATGCTGACATTTACGCTGCATCAGGCATTTAAGGATACCATACCTTCGGCACCTAAGTTTTTCTACAGTTGGGGGAAGTGCGAGTGGGATTTATTCATTAAGGACTTCGACGCACAAATTCCGGCATACGACTATAAAAAGCAGTCCACCGGCATTAGGGCTTTAACGAGAGCGCTTATAACTTCGTATCGACGGCATTGCCCCCGCGGCATGCACAAGGATGGTCCCAGGCTTTGGGACGACACTCTCATGGAGGCAGAGCGGATTGCTATTGACAGCAAAGCCCGCTATCTGCAGTCACCGACGCCCGACCGTGAGGCAGAAATGCAACGGACAAGAAGTCAATTCTTCCTCCTGCTCCGAGAGCGCTTGCGCAACACGTATCTACGCCGCATCAGCAAGTTAAATCCGGGCGAGCCACTCACATGGAAATACATTTCCGGACGGAAAAAGGCATCAACAGACAGAGTGCATCTTTGAAAATTAATGCTTCTTTTCTTTTTGGGCAGCAGAACAACAGCGAGTCTGCTGCCTCATTTACTTCATTTTCTTCTACTTCTTCTAGCTCCGAGCCGCAGAACAACAACGAGTCTGCCGCCACATTTACTTCAGGTTCTTCACTCTCATCTAGTTCTGAGCCACAGGATAAAAACGAAGCTGCCACCACATCTGGTTTAGTTGCTCATCTTCACTCCCCTCTTGATGCACCTTTTAATCGTACGGAACTGCTTGCTGCGCTACGTAATACGCCGTATGGCAAGGCCCCCGGACCGGATGAAGTCTACAGTGAGGCACTGCGACATATTTCGTCAAAGGGCCTCCGATTCCTTCTTCGTTGCATTAACCACAGCTGGACGACCGGTACGGTTCCGGCTGAGTGGAGACGCGCTACCATCGTTCCACTCTTAAAACCCGGTAAGTCGCCGGAACTGCTTGAGTCATATCGACCCATCAGCCTTACCTCCATTGTGAGTAAGGTTGCTGAGAAAATGGTACTGAAGAGATTGCTTTGGGTGTGGACGCCGCACCCCCACCAGTATGCATATCGTAGTATGCGTACCACGACGATGCAGCTGGCACACCTGATACACGAAGTGGAGCATAATAGAAATCACTATTTCCAAGTGAGCCTTCCCAAGAAGAGCGGTATTGGTAATCAACTCCACTACAGACCCCATCGGACCCTGCTGGTGCTGGTTGATTTCAGCAAGGCTTTTGACTCCATAGATCATCGAGTCCTCAGTCGCTTGCTGGCTAATATTCCGGGGGTGAATTGTAGAAGGTGGCTTAGAAACTCTCTATGTGGTCGCTACGCGAAGACACGAGTTGGCCACAGACACGGCGATCGGCGTCCCATGCTGCGAGGAGTTCCTCAGGGGTCCGTGCTGGAACCGTATTTGTTCTCCCTTTACGTACACCCACTTCTCAATCTGCTGAACAGCTTTGCGGGTGTCACAGCAGACATGTATGCGGACGACCTCTCTATTATCGTTAAGGGGCAGTCCCGGGAAGACGCCATTCCCACTGCCAACATGGTTCTTGAAAAAATGCATGCGTGGAGTCAGGAAAATGGCCTGGCCATCAACCCGTCAAAGTGTGAAGCTGCTTGGTTCACACTCTCCACGCACACGGAGTCAGATTATGATCGTGAAGGAAGGTGGCCCCTGGTAGTGGCTGGATGTCAAATCCCAGTCATGACCATGGGGCATCGCGAACTACGAAGCTTCTCGGCATGGATCTCGATCCACGACTGACGCTAAATGTGGCGGCCTCCAAGCAATGCGCTGCCACTTCGCAACGGATATCGCAGCTACGCTGCATAGCGCACAAAGAGGCGGGACCATCTCCACATGACCTACGCACGTTCGTCATTGGATACGGTGCTTCCAAATTACGCTATGGCAGCGAGCTCATATGGGCAGTAGCGACGGATTCAGCGAAGAATGAGATGCAGAAGACGTACGCAACTCTGGCACGCATTGTCAGCGGAGTTCCGAGCACTGTTGACCCGGAATCCGCACTACTGGAGGCTAATATGCCGCCGCTCCACGTCCTTTGCCTGCGCGCGCGGCTCTCAATATTTGAGAACACACGCGCATGTCAGATGGACTGGATGCGGAGACCCCCGCCTGAGCCACCGCCTCGCGCCGGTTTCCGCATCTCGCCATTATCTCGGGACGAGCTATATGCCTTCGTAGACGCATACACAAAGGACTACGGCATCACTGAGAGCTCACCACGCGAAGAGCGGTTCTTTCGCAGCTCCATTCCTCCCTGGTTTGCGGCCTCCGCTCACCGGGCCACCATCGGTGTGGAACTTCCGATAGACCACTCAATAACTGACGAAGAGGAGCTGATAAGGGAAAAGCGCAGAGTCAGCGAAGAGGCTCTAGCGCTGCACAGCCATCGTTCGTGGATACTTGCGACCGATGGCGGTGTCGACGTTCCCAAGTCAGCAGGGGTTGGAATACTGCTTTCATCCCTCAACTCATCGGAGATAATAGAAAAGGCCAGCATAAACTGCGGTGCACGCCCATGCAGCTACAGGACGGAATCCCGTGCGCTGCTTCTAGCCCTAGAGAAGCTGATGATTCCTCGTATCCGCCACAGGCGTAAGACCCTGCTTGTGGTGACAGACGGTCAGTCTCTTCTAGCGGCTCTAAACAAGGGCCCGCTCAGTCAGACAGACTGGACGGAGGATCGGATCTGGCAGCGTCTCTTAACACTGACGTGTGCTGGCTGGTCCGTGCACCTGCAGTTTTGTTACGGACATTGCGGAGTACATGCTAACGAGCTTGCAGATCAGTATGCGACGCAGACTATGGCAACTGGACAATACACGGAGCAAGGAATCGCACCTTTATGGCATACGGATCTGCTGACATGTTTGACTACCCAGCTCACCAACAAGTGGCGTAGTACCATTCGTCAAGACACTCATCGCTACTTGCATTGCGGCACAAGGCCATCAGATCTCAGCGGTAAGGACCTGATCACTCAGGAAGTTCTACACCGTCAGGAACTGGTTCACCTCGCAAGGGCAAGGTGCGGGGAATCTGAGCTCTGGGGCCGACTATACTGGGCCGTGAGAGATTGCACAAACCCATGCCGATTCTGCAACATCTCACCGGAACAGTCTGCATATATGCGCTCTAACAACGATCCAACTGCATCGGGGACGGACACTGTTCCCCCGTCGGCGAGGGAGGAAGACGTCTCTCCAGTAAGGAGACGGACCCTCACACGCCTTCGGAAGGAGAAATGTCCGCACTGTGATTCTACATTGACGGGATTCTCGGGTCTCGTCAGTCACTGTCGGTCCTTTCATCCGGAACATCCTCCACCGCTTCCCGAGCTCAAATGTGATTTCTGCGACATGGTTTTCCCCACACGGAGAAGCACCGCACCGCACAGAAGTCGCTGCGCACACAACCCAGACGCCACACGGCATCGAAACAGCAGTGCCAGGAGGCGATCTCTGCTGCCGCAGGATCAGCCAGCTTCCACAAGCACGCCAATCGGCCCGCAGGAAACCTTGCACCATCTGCTTCTAGAATGTCCAGGCACCTTGGCTGTGCGTCAACGGCTGGGCATTGAACAGGACCTTCGCCTCGGAAAGTTCTCTCAATGGCAGTTGCTTCATAGCAGGAAACTTTTGTCGTTGCTCGACCACCTCTTCGGCACTCAGATGGCACTGTATAGCTAGACGCGCTGGTAAGAGTAGAAAAAAAAAAAAAAAAAAAATATGCGCATTGCAGGGCCGAAAAGCGATGTGGCATTGTGGGAAGCCCAAGTGCTTCGTAATGCGGACAGGCGTCACGCCACGATAGGGAGGACCGCGAATCGGGCGCTACGCAGTGCACCTTTCTGGGGGTGCAATTTGATCATACTCACCGGGCGGTATCCCTGAGTGACAAGTTTGTCCGATCTGTGCGCGCCATGTCGGCGCTCAATTCTTCAACCATCGCGGGAATGGAGGTTGTGGCGTCACTTTTTTTGTACGCGACTGCCATTTTGTGCAAGCGTTTATGCGACTACTACTTTTTTATCAAGGCAGTGCGGCGAAGAGTATCCGCACTTCACCAAGGGATTGTGCAGGAGACATCCCCGGCGAACCTTCCGTCGGCAGCGGTTGGCTTGGGCGAGAGATTGCGACACACCATCGAAAATACAACCGTAAGCGGATCATCAATTCCACGGAAAAGGCATCGGCTGCCATCATCACGGACGCATCGCTCCATGGTTGGGGAGTCGTTTTTATTCCAGACTTCGGCGACGTCAAAATTGCCGGATGAAAATGGGAGAGGAAGCCTTTTCTTATCATGCAGGCCGAGGCACGAGCGGTCCGCTTAGCCTTATCGGCCTTTTCCGCCATCTTGCCATCCACCATGGACGTTTGGGTGGACAACAATTCGCCGCAAGGAGCGGCGAATAAAGGCAGCTCAAAATCACACGCCTTGACGTGGGAGCTGCAACGGATATGTTTGTTGACTCTCGCGGAGTGCGGGCAACTTTCGCGTACGCACAGTCTTCGGAAAACCCCGCAGACGGCATATCACGCGGTCGTGTTTTTTTGCACTTCAGGAATTGACGAGGGGGTCGGCGGGGTCTTGTGGCTGGAGAACCCCAAAGTCTGCCGCTTTTTTTGTTTTGTTATGCTTCGCGGCCGCTGTTCGTTAATGGCCTGCGGGCTGTCCGTAGCGATGTGGCCGGTTTTCCGTCTTGAACGGCACTGTCGTGCGAGAGGGTGTGTTCCCAAATAGTCGGGCGCTCAGTTGTCGAGGACGAGGGCGTCCCCACAGCGTGTGCGGCAGGGCCTTCCGTGGGCCGTCGGGGTGGTCGGCGGCTTTTTGGGGTTGCGGTAGAGGAGTCGCGGAAGGGCTATGGCTGTCATTGGAGCTTGCGGAGTTGCGGTTTCTGTGTTTTGCTCGTTGATACGCTCGGCATTTTTTTTGGTGATCTGCGCGAGAGGCGCTTGTTGGGAGGGCCGTGGAGCTGTCGCAGAATCCGCATGTGAGTCCTTTCTCGACGGGCGGAGTGCCAGGGCGAATACGTCGGGCGTGTGCCTTCATATTCTGCACGGGCGAGAAGACTCTGCCACAGATTTGGCAGAACGGCAACAAGCTGCTGCTCTTCGTTCGACGAGAAGACGCAGTCGACACGACAGGCGGGGGTTCCGGAGGATGTCGGGGTGGATCCGTCTCTTCATTGTGGTAGGGGCGGCGCTACCGAAACAGAGGGCCGCTTGTGATCTGCAGGGCGCATGCGATTCTACCGAAGAGTGGGCAGGAGCAGCATCGTGCCTGTGAGCGGAGGCGCCTCTCTGGGCACAACGTTTGGCTTGGCACCAGGGATGTGTTTTTTGTTGCACCGACGAACGCCTGGAGTGCGGTGTGTTTGCCCTCCTCTTCCTCCTGGGCTTCCTTCCAGCACAGCCACCTGACTGCAGTGTGGAAGTCCACGTGCCATATTGGGACGCCCCTTGCGGGAGGTATCGCGCAATCGCGGCTTCTTAGTCAGCGGCCTCATCGCGTGGAATACCGCATTGTGATGGGAAAATATAGAATCCACAGGGTGACCTCGCTTCACCAAGGAAAGCAGCATAATTTAGATCTCTTCAGTGGCACAGTCTCGCATGACCAGTGGGACGACGCGGAGTGCCTCAATTGCCGAAAGGGAGTCCGTCGCCACCATTATTCGTGTGGGCGATTGGGATTTGTCCAGACGAGGAAGTATGAGACGTCTAAACCAATTTTCAATGGCAAGGCGCTCGGCTCTCTATAAGCATGCGAGCCTGCCAGCTGCTGCACGATGGACCTCCACAGGGAGATCATTTTTCGTGGTGGAGTCATATAATAGCGCAGCGGATCCAGGTGCGAGTTCAGCGAGGGATGAAGAACCGTCCATAATTCAAAATCGTAATCTCCTAGGGAAATAAAAAAGAATCAAAAGCCGTGCGCTTGATATCGTCAGAGGCGTCTTTGACAAAGCGTGGCTGATAAAATTCCACTTTGTTGCAGCTCACAGCGTCCCAGGGAAAATTCGATGTTGGGTAATAGGAGGAGCGCGATTGTGGTTGTGGGGTATCCCAATAATGTTACATACGCGGCGTGATTCAGTAATAACGGCGTCTTTCGGAAGCGGGGTCGATGTCGCTGCCTTCCCATGCATGGAAGGCGACATAGTTTCCGAGTAGATAAGGGAACGCAAATCCCCGTGGTCGTGGAGACGTGTATAGCATTTGCGTTGCGTGATTGCACGGACCCAAATTGACTTCCGGAGCGGGAGAAGATTGGATTCCAAGTGGACAGATGTATTTTCTTTATGTGTGCTTGGGCCAAGGGATGCTTTACCACTTTAGCGATACCGTAACTCCGCAATACGGCGGCAGGCGGGAGCGAGGTACGGGAAAATTGCCCCACCGTCATGAAACAGCGCAATATGAACGTATGCGACCAAAAAGGATCGCATGGTGTGATGGGACGCGCCCGCCTCTGCCGCCAGACGCAGCTGATGGCGGCGTGGCACGATCTGCCTTGCAGCGGCGGTGGCGTGCACACCAAAATTGAGGTCCCGATCAATCGCATTGCCGGGCAGACGCACCGAGTGGGACCTCCAGCTTGTGTTTCCATCGCACAGACGATGGTCCGCGGTGTCCTCGTCAGACCGCCGGTGTGGGGAGTTGCAGAATAGAGCGGCCCGCTCCTGTCCGCGCTGATCTTCAGGCTGTGCTCGGCAGCCCATGTCGTTATAGGTGACAGTGCCGGTCGCATTGCCGCAGCACAGGCATGGATGTCCGCACATGAGGCAACAAGTGTGTGTTCGTCAGCGTACATGAAAGCGGCGGCAGAATAGATGTTGCCCAGGCGGCGCAGCAGACCATCCACACAGCAGAGGAAGAGTTGGGGTCCCGGGACGCCGCCTTGCGGTGCTCCAGCTGAGGCGAGTTGTTTCCGGGAGTGCTGTTCGCGAGTGCATACCCCAACATAGCGGCCCCGCAGGTAGTTGTGCAGCCAGCGTTTGGTTCGAGGCCAAGGCGCGGAAGTCTGTCAAGCATGCAGAATAACTTCCCATGGTCAGTGGTGTCGAACGCAGTCGGAAAATCAATCAAAACTACGAGCGATGGCGACGAGGGCGTCGTGTGGGGGCGTCGTCTCCAGGGCGCTCATGCTCCACAATGCCAAACTTATTCAGTCCACGAGTAATTTGTCGACAACAAGTGCCACCACGTCCGACGTAGAACGCGGAGGTGCAAATCCGAAATTGACGTGGGTGGTGCGGCAATAACGCCGACAGACGGTGGTGAGTCATTCCTTCGGCTAACTTTAGTAAAACAGAGAGCAGCGTGATGGGTCTGTAACTCTCTGGGCGGCATGAATCCTTCCCGGGCTTGGGGATAGAAATAGCATCTCCCATTTTCCAGGAGCCAGGCAGGCTGCCGTTTGCGAAGGAGTTGTGGATCATCGTTCTAAGTGTGCCATGCGCGACGGGCACGAGACGGTGCAGGAATTCATTCAACATGTCGTCGGGGCCAGGGACTGAGCCAAGCAAAGAGTCACGGATGGCCACGTCAAGTACATACGGCGGGAAAGGCCGATCCATTTCCCAGCCACCAGGAACCAAAGGAGTGCAGCGAGCAGCAGCAGTACAAGGCGGTATGGCACGTGAAACCGCACAAAATGACGGACAAGCAGATTTGCCTGTTGCCGAGGCAGGGCGCATACGCGGCCAAGTTCAGTGCGGAGCACAACCGATTCCAGAGGATGAGGGTGCGGCGGCGCCATGCCGTGAAGATATCGCCACCTCGGGCTGGGTGAGGCTCCACGTCTTTTCGCGCGGGCTTTCAGAAGCACAGCGGAGCCACGGCGTAAGGCTTGATTTCGCTCCTCCCTTTTTCGGGTACATTCGGCTCAAAGTAGGCTGTCTCCGGGTGAGGCAATGTGTGTGCTTCGTGTGCTGCTTCGGCGGCGGACTCGGCCTGTTCCATTTCGTGTGTCCATATCTTTTTGGAGCTGTCACGGCTGCCGCGCGGGATGTGGCGCTCAGCTGCTCGTAAGATGCCTCCGCGAGGATCCAACCATGTGGACGCAGTGGCAGGGAGGGTTTCACACAACGATGTAAAACCAGGCCAACCCGCTTTACGCAGGGCAAAGGTGGCTTTCTTCCGTCGAGGCAGCGTGTTTGCTAGTCGTGGAGTGCCATCGTCCATCTCTACCAAGTAAGATATTCAGCAGTGGTCCGAGTCCATGTAAGGGGCGAATGTCCAGTGGGAGACGCGTAGGGCGCAATACGCAGCCACGTCAGGGGACAATGCATTACGATGTGTGATCCGTGTTGCCTGTGTCGGGTAATTTGCCAGCCCAAAATCCATATCAATTAGAACAGCGGCGAAATTATCGCCTCCAGTCCTTGATGGTACATATGACTGTCCCAGAGTTCACGATGTAAATTCGGGTCGTCCGCGATAATCGCATCAAGGCATGAGCGACAAACGATATTGATAAATGCGGATTCTTGAACAGTTTCCGTGGGAGGGTTGTAGAGATTCGCCATGCAAATGCTGCGACAGCCCGGCGGAAATACACGGACAGCAATGGTCTCCAGGAGGTCAGCGCAAGGGAGAGACAGGCGCTCGCACGGTAGAGAGTGGCGCACCAGAATGGCAACGCCACCACCGCGCCCAGTGAGGTCTGAAGGTAGTCATTATAGCCACATAATTTCGTCGCCACGTCACCACGGTTACTTATTTCCTGGAGAAGAACGATGTCAGGTGGACGCCGCTCCAATCGCGCCGCCAATGCAATCTTTTTACGAACGAGAGGCCTGCAATGTTAAGCCGCCAAATAGCGATGAAGCCATCCTCCTCGGGCCAGGGTCCTTGTGAACGTCACCGCCACGGGTGATATCAACGGGGTGACCGCAGCGAAACGGCCGTGCAGTTTTTTCCGACAGTCTGCGGGCAGACCGCCTCACCTCCCCGCACCGGGCATGGCGTGGAACTTTCTCGGGGAATGAAGTCACCTTGGTCTCCGTCGTGCTCGCAGCAACGCCCTGCTGCGGAGTTCCTATATGCAACCAAAGCCCCAACACCGCGACAAGGTGCAACGTCATCGCTGGAGGGATAGGAAAAGCCGCGTCAATAATAATATTTCAGATCCTAACCGAGTACAACAGGGCACTCGAGTGGACAACAGAATCCGCATTTTGTCAGAAGACATTGGGGGATCTACGTGCTTCTGCGTTGCCCCTCTTACCTATAATGTTTGGTCGGAGATAAAGATGGAGTCCGGCCTGCGGTCCAGACGGATATTTTGCCTATTTGCGGCTTGCAAAAAAAAAGGAAAAAGCGAACACAATTTTGGAAAAGGAGACGCTCCATCCGGACACGCGAAACTCCGGAAGAACGCCTGAGAGATCAGCGGTTTCTATTCCTGGGACGAAGCCCATATCAGGAATTACTCTGATAAGAACAGTTTAAAAACTTGATCTTAGCTAAATAGTCGAGAAGATACACACAACAGCTCCCAATAAAAAAGTAACCTCGTAAAAATAGTTTCGAAACCAAATGGGGAATTTTTGATCGCAATCTTGCTAAAGAATTCTTCCGTCCCTTCCTCGCTTAATTGTTCAACGCTCTATTCGGATTGGATACATATGTGTTTATAGCTTACGAAGTGTTACTTTTGCTCCTCGAACAATCGAGCGCATTTGCGTTGTCCCCTGGAAAACGAAAGCAACGTGTTTAGGGCGTGTCGGGCACATTCCGGGGTATCACGCGGTCTTCCCGCTAGGAATCTTCGCGCAAGGCGCAAAGCACCACGGTGCAGTTCCTGATCCCGAAACCGTTGCCGCAGCCCTTCTTTTCCTTCTTTTTGCCTCGCCTGATCCCGCCAGAAAGGCCCAAGACAAAAAACAATTGGAATGTTTGCCCCTATTTTATGAATCGTCGACTGGCGCGGTTCCGGAAGCAGGGAAGCATCTAAACAATTTTAATTGCTTTTGCTTTTGCCGTTCCGCCAGCCCACTTTGTGATCCTCACACTGCGGCGTCTTGCGGCTGGAAGAGTCCGAAGTCTGCTACTCCGTGGGCGGAAAAAAAGGGCCAAGCGGGAATTGAATCCGGGACTTCTCCCAACCCAAGGCGGTGTGGCGTATCATGAACTTTTCGGCCTATGGAGGAAAAAGAGGTCGGGAAAAAAGTAAAGGAAGGAGAAAGAAATAACGTGTTAGTGATTTCAACACCGTTCGAGGTCTCATCGCGGCGCCAGTTTACAGCGGAACGCGTGCCGCGGCAGGAATTTATCTGTTGGGTTCTTCTCCGCCCAACGATGCGAACCCACACGGCAATCCGCTACCTCTTCTCCCGACTACCGCCGCCGGTGGCCTCTACCATCAGAAGCTTCACCGCTTTTCTTTCCGTGGGTCTCATGGCGCGCAGAAAATTGGCTTCATCCGCGCCAAAACAATTCTCAAGAATGGCCATCAAAAGGCTTCTGGCTTCTCTAATCTCGACTTCCAGCGCGATGCCTTCGGCATCGAAGCCGCTATCCGAGTCGTCCCAATCATCGAAATCACCGCCCCTCCCGTCACTGCCGTCACCAGTGTTGCAAACAACGGTGTCAGACGCACCACCACTCCCGCCAAGAGAAAATGACAATGCATCGCGCCAGCTCGGAGAGACATTTTCAAGCCGAGCAATAACCGCCGCTGAGACAACTGCGATGGATTCCGCTTTATGAGTTGCCTCGCACTCCATTTGCATGAGGGATCGCACGATGTTTAATACAGAGTGTTCCGTTCCCTTCGAGACGTAAACACTTTCATACACCACTTCATGTACCTCCACCGGGAATTCCCCTGCGGAAAGATCAGTGCCCAGTGCAGAACATGCTACTTCCGGCAAGGAGGCCACGGTTGGACAATACAGTTTGAGCCAATAGAATCCGCGCGAAACATCTTCCCCTCCGTCCTGTATCGTTGGTGCGTCAAAGGACGAACGATACACAAAATAAAAAGGTCTGCGTGACACCCAATGCTTTGGCGAGCCAATGGCAATTTTTACTGCTTCTAGTATCAAGCATTGCTGATGGGCATAGGCGCCAGGGAGCCATTGAAGCCAAACCGGCACGAGGTGCGCCACTGTCCCGCCAACACTTCTCACGGAAAGGGCGAAATCAACTCCGTATCTTGCCGAGTCTATATCTCCTGAAAGCGCCCTCTTCCACGCCTCCTCGCTCAAGGCAAATTCTATCAGATCCCGGCCCAGCGAATCTGTAAAGCAATCGGGGAAATAAGTGCATAGCATTAACACCGCTAATGAGTATTCAGACTGCGAGAAGCCCTTTTCAGTTTCATGTGAATTGAACGACACATCCCATTTCCCACTGAGGAGAGGCATCAAATGCCTTGTTACTGCTTTTCGCACTTTTTCCACACCATCACGCGAGTGCACATAACGCCAAAGTGCCAGAAACCAAATGAGTTCTGGCAAAAAAAGACTGGGAAAATGGACGCATTTGCGGAATCGCCTCGCCCTCGGACCGCAACAATCCTCCACAAAGGCAAGAGAAGAAGAAAAGCGGACCCAAAATTGTGTAAGGAGGGGCACAAGCTGTTTTCCCATTCTCGCCACCTCAAACTGCGGCATTTCAGCAAACAGCAAAGATGCGTGAAGAGAATCTGCAATGAAAATTCCGTTTGCCTTCGCTCCCACAGCTACTGCCTTGTTAGAAAGGGTTAACAAGTGTGTCAACTGCTCCTGCAGTGCCATGAGAAGTACTTCCACCATCCTCCACCATTCATCGCCGTCCGACGGCGATTCTGATTTTCGCACCATCGCCATGCACAGCACTTCAAAGGATTCCACAGACCGTGACGCCCACAACCCTGCCACTCGTTGACGAACGCTAGCAGCAGAATGAATAGCGAGTTGCTGAAAAAGGGGTTGCATTCTTTTCCACCACTCGCTATGGAATATGCTCGGGAATTGAGCCATGAGCATCGCAGTACCGCTAAGAAGGCCTTCAACCTCACAGGTAACAAACTCCTTCTTTTCCTCAAGGGGCATTTCAAGTTTTTTCAACATGTAGTCTCGTATAAAGACAGCAAGTTCTCTGCTTAGCCCGGCAATCTGAACCATCAGCTTCCCTGCCACCTCGCGTAAAGAAACCTGAGGGTCCAACAGAGCTGGCAACACCACTCGCAGCAATATCTGGGACAACACTCTCACGTCGGATACCACTTCCGTCTTGGTCGACAACAATCCAAGAAGTAGCAGTAGAAACCCTTCTCTCTCATACCAGTACTCCAAGCAAGGCCATTTACTAAGGAGTACACTCAAAACTCTCTTAGAGTAGTCTTTGTTTGGCACGCCCACCTCAGTGCTCACCTCGCGAAGAATGTTTTCTCTCCCAAGTTGGCGAATACGAGACCAGGAATCTTGTGCTGCCTTTAACATTACCGCTGTCCAACTATCCGAGGGATGTTCTGTCCTCTTACATGCGATATTGGCAAGGGAACTGTACAGCTTGAGACGCTCATCAGGGTTGTCTCTAAATTCATTCGTTAGCATCCGCTGCCAACAGACGCGTGTTGCCCCTGAGTCGTGTGACTTCCCCGTCGTCATTACGGACCTGAAAAAGAAAATTTTATTGAATTTTTTTTCTTCTTTTCCTGCAAAGAACAAATATTCAAAGATGGCAAAAAGAAATAAAATAACATGTATACATATGCGCTTACTTCTATATACATGTAATACCAAAAGAACCAAAGAAATACAAAATCGGATACAAGGAACATCATGCCATCAAAAATTATTTTTCTAGAATACATGCACAACATTTAGTATACATCTATGTAAATGATTCACTCGGATGTGGTGCCGTCTCTCTCCTTCTCTCCATAATTCCAGCAAGTCTATTTCGGCCTTTTGTTTGTTATTTTTCCCTCGGTCAACCTGATTGCAGAAAGTATATGTATATATATATACCTCCGCGTTAGTAGTCATAGACCACCTGATGGCAGAAGTGATCCCGAGGAAGATAAATGTAGTCCTTACCTTCTTTTGGTGCCTGACGATAACCCATTCCTCGCATCCCTGGTATAACAATCGTCCTCTTCGTCAAAGTTGAAACTTCCGTTGGGCTTTTCCTTGGCGAGGTGCTACTATCGCTTGACTTCGACAATTGAAGACGCCGAAGCTCTCGCAATCGTTGTAACTCCTCGGCAGTCGATTCTGTGTGCCTTTTGACCATGAAAGACCCCCGCGGACTGAATGTTTTCCACAACACACAACGAGGGCTACGGCAGGAGGCGACCGCCTTGTCGTACTTTATCACACGTGCAGGGTCCTCCGGAGAGTAGGCAGAGTACGCATAGGAGGTGCTGAGGTCCTGCAGGTTTGTATTGTACGGGAGAGTCCGGTAGTCATCTCTGCCCGCGCTTGGGGTGTAATCATGTCGGTATACGGTCGGACGCTTCTTAAGCAAACTTTCGGGCATCGTCAGGTAGGGGAGCTTTTTTGCATTTTCAATGTTTGACTTGTCTGTTTCGGTCCAATCTTTTGTGTAATCCGGAATAACACGCACTCGCTCATGGAAGCCAGGCACTTCCTTGTTGCAGTAATCCAGGCGGTATGTCGAGCTGCGATCGAAGGAGACATTGTGGGGCCTGAAGCGTCCGTCGGGAGCTGTCAGCGACTGCTTCTCGCCGGATGCCGCATTTTTGTGTTTCTCCTCCCACGCCATCTCCACCATGCGTGCCAAGAGCTGGTTGGTTGTCATGGGTGCAACTGCCCTCTCCTCCATCACCACTTTTGCGGCATTCATTTCATCGTTCTTCTTCCCCTTCTTCTTTTCCTTCAGTGGATGTTCAGTGTCGGGTGCCGCCATTGCGCTCTCATTCAAGACATTTGGGAAGGCGGTGAGGTGCAATTCTGCCAATCTTCTTTCACGTGCCGGCCGGGAAACAATTTGCTTCTCCCTGACGTCCCGTGGGTAGCGGGGGTA
This sequence comes from Trypanosoma cruzi, assembly GCF_000209065.1. Taxonomy (NCBI): domain Eukaryota; phylum Euglenozoa; class Kinetoplastea; order Trypanosomatida; family Trypanosomatidae; genus Trypanosoma; species Trypanosoma cruzi. Next base: position 31,135 of record NW_001849263.1, on the reverse strand, counting down.
ATCTTCACGCATTGGCATCTTTTTTTCCCTTCTCTTTTATTTGATGTGTTTGTTTGTTTGTTAATTGTTCCTTTTGAATACTTACTCGCGTGGAACTTCACTGCACTGCGCCTGAAGCGGAGTTCCTGCGAGGGAAGCTAAGAATTTGTCGTTTAAGCTTATTTACGTTTAATGGGAAGAGAAAGACGTTCGCCGGTCTTCCAACCTCCCTGAGTGAGTCCAAATATCCTGCAATAAAGAGCCATAGGGAGAAGAAAAGAGGAGACAGAAAAATCCAGCAGTACAAAAACAACAACAAGAAGGCTTGCAAGGACGAAGAGACACATGAAATGAAATGAGTAGAGAGGTGGTGTGTGTTTGCGTGTGTCTCAATCATAAAGGACGCAGGGATGTGGTGGCGACAGACATTGCATTCAGCAAAGGTGAAAGAATAAATACATGCACGTATGCGTCCCCTTCTTCTCCTTGAATCACCTTTTCGTGCTCCTTCACCCACGCAGCATTCACAACTCCGGCCTTTTCCTCGCCCCTCCTTCCTTTCCCACACATTCTATTGCCTTTTTTTCCCCCTCCCCCCCCCTATAATATATAAAGATAAGAAAGTAAACAAATTTCGTTTTCTCCTTATTCTCCTTATCTCTTCCCCACATCCATAATAAAAAAAATTTTTTTTTTTTTTTGCTCAATAGAGAATCCAAGACGAATCCTCATTTTTTTGAAAAGCATCATTAATTAGCGAGAAAAAAGGGGGTGGGTATGGGGGAAGAAAATACTGAAGGCGCCTTTCACCCGCCGCCCACGTGGAACGGTGAGGGCTGGGTCACATGTGCTTTCACAGGCTCTTGGAAAACACACACACACACACACACACGGGGAGAAATGTATCATAGGGTTCAACGATATAAGACCTCTTTCGTTGCTTATGAATTCCGTTTTTTTTTTCTTTTCTTTTTTTTTTTTTTTTTTTTTTTTTTTCGGCTTCAGTTCGTGTTTCCTCAACACTCCGGAGAAATTATGAAAAATACACGATCAAAATGGTCTATACGAATAAATAAAAATAAAGACCTCAATTTATTCACAAGAGAAAAATGGAACATGCCACGTTCCTACAGCTATATTTTTAAGCAGCGTACAAGTAGCGAAGTAAAAAACAACAAAAATAAATGATAACGCGCCGCCTCATGAAAAATTGTTTCCATTAAAAAATTCTCCGCTCGTCAAAGGAAAAGGCCGCACGGAATCCTGCGATAAACAGAATAGACGGTAAAACGTAAAAAATGAGTATTTCCTGCCTGTTTGCTGTTGGGGAGGGAGGAAGACGACGCAATAATGAAATGTCATCCCCTCCTCCTCTTTCTCTATTCCGTGTGCATGCGTCTGTGCTCTGTGACACGTCACGATCCAAATGCATGGGAAGCCAGAGACATAAGAGCCCTCATGCGGTTCGGGAGGCTCCTTCTTCTCCTCCTCCCTCCTCCTCCCCCCCCCCCCCCCCCAAAAAAAAAAAGAAATAAAAATAAAAATAAAAACAAAAAGAAACAAACAAACAAGCAAACAAACGTTAAAAAAGACGCTGTGCCCACCGCTTCCTTCTCTCCGTGATGCTTACTGTTGACTCATGCCGCGCAAGGAAGGGAGGCTGCACTCCAGCAGCATGTTGTTATCCGGCGGAAGACCCACAAGAGCGCGTAGCAAATTATCAATGGCTTGTTTCTGTCGATTCAATGCATTCACCACGGGTGTGCCCTCGGGTACACATGGCGCCTTTAGGAGATACGACAAAATCGACAGCACTGTATCCATTTGTACATACGATGACTCCGAAGTGCCATCACATTCCTCACATTCCCCATCTTCTATCTTTACAAAGACTCGTTCCATTAGCTCCGTCAAGACCACAAGATCAATAATAAGCGGCGCTGCCAACAGAGAGTCTTGACACGTGTTGTGCAGCACCACCGTTTGTGACCCACCCATAAATATAGAAAACGTGTACTCATCCATGGCACGCTTGCTGTCGCCCACGTATGGCATGTACTTGATGACAATACAGTGGTCAGGTCCCTTGCTGCCAGGAGGATAGAGCAATTTATTCGACGCCACCATGTCATCCACCACACTGCTCTTTGTAATCTCCTTTGAGCGGAACTGCTTCGGCGCAGCCAAGTTATGCCCATCGTTGTTTCCAAGGTGATTGTAGCTCGCAATGCACTCTGGCTTGATACCAGCCGCAACAAAAAATTCCACCAACGCGCTTTTGATTTTAGTTTGCCCACTCTTAAAGTCGTCCCCTCCAACAAAAACACCATGTCGACGTGCAAGGTCAACAAGGCCCGGGCACAGCGTGTTCTGGGGCGCACCGTTAATGTAACTGCAACCCTCCAGTATGGCAGCCATTGCGTAGAGTGCGGATGGCGCAATTTCCTTCTCGTTGCGCTTTACCGCGGCCAGCAGGTTGTCCGCCGTGTCGTGTACGCCTTTAGTGTGATCGGAGAAGCGCTCGGTGTTGGCTGTCCAGAGTACAATGACTTTGTCCAGCTCATGCACCTTCTTAAATGTGCGGATGTCGGACCGCAGCTTCTCCACTGCCTCCCACTTGTGTTGCACGGATAAAATGTTATCGGCACGCTCCTGCTGATTTTCCGCCACAAAATCCAGGTCAAAAACGGCAGGCAAGGGCTTCATGTCCCGCATGTATTCATACAGTGCATCCTGGAGAGCAACATCCAACACCTGAGCACGGTGCATCGCATCGACAAGGTTCATTCCACTGCAATCCCACCCACCAATGGCGAGATCATTCGGGTTTATCATCGGCACAACATCCTTCAGCGGTACAAACACCTCCTTCATGTCACTTGTCATCCCCAAATTCAGCGTGCTGGACTGCGTGATGGATCCAAAATAGTTTGGATGCAAAACCCCCTTCTTTGTGCGCCACGTCAATCCATGCTTGTTGGCCAGAATACCCGCTGTCACGGTTGATCCATTGTTCCCGCCCCACCCCACCATCATGAGACCACATTTCGCTCTTTTTCGAAGTGTGCGAAATCGCAACGCAACGTTTACCGGCCCCACAATCACCTCCTCCTCGGATTCCTTCTTGACGCGCGTCGTGCGGTACACGTATTTGGCTGTTATGGCCTCCTCCGTGTATTGCACGTTGCGACCACCCTGCACGCGAACAGTCGGCATTCCACCAGTAGAAGAAATAATAGTAATAATAATAATAAATTTATTTATTCCCTTTTTTAAATAATTTGTTTACGTATAAATAAAAACAACAAGAACGAGAGTAAACCCTTTCCCTGCATTATTATTATTATTATTATTATCATGAGGTGCAGAGGGAGAGGGTGGAGAGAGAAGGAGAGAAGGGTGACGGAGAGGCCAAGATGGAGATCACTTAACCGGTTTTCCACGCAATGGAGAGTCATAAAGTCAAATACATATTGTAAGCCGCGAGATAAGACATATATGGGAGAGTGGGAATGGAAGCACAACACAGACAGAGCCAAATAGGACATTTCTTCTTTTTTTGTGTTGTTGCTCGCCATTTCACCCACACCGGCTGATACTCCCGGGGGGTCGGCTTTCCCTCCAGATAAATTATGACGTAATTATTTGAATACATAAAAAACAAGGGAGAGAAGGAAAGAAAAAGAAAAAGAAAAGAAGAAAGGTAGGAATCTGCATTTATAATTCAAAACGATCCGCTCAGTGAATTAAATGGAAAAGAAAAAAAGTGCAAATCAACATGCGTCATTTCTTCGTCTGCTGAGACGTTTCCTTTTTCTACCACAAATCACGACGATATGCCCTGATGCATGTAGACACATTTCCTTCTCTCACTTAGCTATTTGCCCCCGCCTTATTTTTTACCTGCCAGCTCCTCTTCCTTGCCATGCCCATAAGTGTTCAGATGTTTCACGGTACTGGCCACATTATCCCATAGGGTATTAAAATAAATGTAAGAAACACCATGCTTTAAACAAAAGTCCTTTACGATGGGAGCAATGTAGTGGTAATAGCTGTGATGAACACGTGGGAAAAGGTGGTGCTCAATCTGGTAGTTCAGGCCACCATTTATGTGGCCCAGCCACCACCCACCCACACTGCTGCTTGTCTCCACCTGAGCTCTGAGAAAGCACTCACCGTCACTGGTTCCTTGCTTCTTCACCCCGGCAAAGTTGTGGGAAACCAGGAAAAAGAAAGCAAGATACATCCCACCCAAGATGTACTGAAAAAATGACCCCAACAATGCATCAAATATGCTGGGGGCATGCAGAAAATTAAATGCTAAACGTAAAAGAGGTATTGTCGTCAGGAGACAGCTAAGTCTCCACTCATCGCGGAGTAACAAAAGCCTCTTCTGCGGCCCAGACCACAGAAACAAAAAATTTGAAGCCACATGAATAGGCCCAAAGACGGCTTCAAGGAACAGGAAGTAAAAATGCTGAAGACCATAGTAATAGCGCTTGGGAACAAAACGGTGCAGCCTCAGCAAAGGAATTTCCAAATCAAGATCACGATGCGGATCATTGGTGTAGATGTGATGAATAAAGTCATGATGAATAATCCAGCTCATAGAACTGCCCCCCAGTAGGTCTTGCATCAGACCAAAAACTCTGTTGACGACAGGGTTCCGACTCAGTGCCCCGTGATTGGCATCATGCTGCACATTCAACCCCACCATTGCCATGGCGAGTGATTGAAGAAGCGTTAGGGGATGTGGACGCCATGCGAAGACGGCGTACAAGTCCAGGGTCAACAAAAGTAGGCACCACACCGCAGCCTTAATGAAGTAATACCAGGGAGCAAATCCATTCGTGGGCCTCAGAATCGGCCGCACTCTTTCACAAAGCTCCAAGTACAAATCAAAGTTGGGCGTGTCTTCTTCGGGGATCAGTTCACACTTCACTTCGGCTGCCGCCACTTGCATTTGCTTGTACTTTGTATGGGGGAACCGCCGGCGGTGGTAGCTGACAAATATGCGTGTGGCATCGGTGCCATTGGCCATTTTAATCATCATGGGACCGCCCGGATGAATAGCGGCAAGCTTCATTGTGTCGTAGTACACACCGTCAATGCGCACCACATCCGTCATACCCGCACCGACGGCCTTCTCTGCACTCACCTGCGGCATTTTATTTTCCTCTTCCCACACTCTGCTATTGACGCGATGGATGTTAGCAATAGGCCCCTAGAAAAAGACAAATGTTACTGCAAAACAACAACAAGCAGTTGCCGGCGTAAAAAAAAAAAAAAGAAGAGAATGCAAGACAAAAAAAAAAAAAAAAAAAAGAAATGAAAGCAACCACAAGGTAGCCTCAATCCAAAAGGAGAAAAAGCCTCTCAGCAAATAGACACAGAAACAGGGAGAGAGTAAGAGCGGAAACGATATGTGAAGAAGAGATCACAACCTCCAATTTTATTCTAACATGATGCAACGAGACAAAAACGCATATGAATTGAGGTGGAATTTTTGGCATGACCGAGAAAACGTGTCCGTTAAAACAAGCTCTCTTGCTTTCTTTCCCAAAGGAACTCAAAGCAGCAACACCAGGACCACAGAGCCCAATGGCAAATTATAACGTGCGGCAAATCAAAACGACATCGTCCCCCTCTTTTTTCCTTATTATCTTCAGAAACTTCTCCTTTCCAAAAGTCTACACACAAAAAAAAAAAAAAGAAAGGCCCCATAACAACGTCAGTGCATTTTCATGAGTGCCGCTGATGGCGCAAATGGAAGTGGAGCCATCAACAACATCCACCTCCCTTTGTATACCTACGAGAGAACTGTATTTCTTGCCGAGCTGCGCCAGCGAGTGGATCCCGCTAACGGGTGATACACACATTTATGCATGCACGCCTGCAATACAGGGAAAGGAACGATCCCCGAATCCTCATTTCCCTCCTCACCAACATTAAAGGGGTCGAAAGTTTTTATTTAATCGCTCCTGCTTGTAGTCAGGGAAGCGCGGCATTCCACGGCCCATCACAGGGTGTTGACGCTGTGGATCGCCTGAACGGTACGGCCGTGTTGGGTGGTAAAACAAGGAGCTCTTGAACGTGTCAACAAGTGACTGATTCGCGTATTCCTGCAGCTTTGGTGGAATCAGCTGCTGCGTTTGCCGCAGATGTGCCACCAACGGCTTTGCCAGCTTGACGCTTTCTGGCTGGAAAAATGTATAGCAGTATCCGGACACTCCGTGCCGGCCACAGCGTCCACTGCGGTGCACCCAAGTGTCAAACTCCAGCGGAGTGTCATAGTGAACGACGTAAACAACGTTATGGAAGTCAATCCCACGACTGAGTATGTCTGTGCACACCAGGCATGTGGAGACGCCGCTTCGGAAAAGTTTTAGAGTTCCCATCTTCCCCGTGGCTGAGGAGCGGGAGGTGAGGGTCGTGACGTGCAGATCCGGCACGAGTTTCTGCAGCTGCTCAGCGACATAAGCCACATTGTGACGCGAGTTGCAAAAGATGAGGGTGCGCTGGTCAGGACGGAGCTTACCCGTGCTGTACAGCCAGGCCAGCTTGCTAATCTTCTCTACCTGTGACACCATGAACACAACGTGGGTGATGGCTGCACTAGCGGTCGAACAACCGTCCACAAGCGCGTGCCCAAGTTTGTCCGTTTTGACGTCAGCGAGAACAAAACGATGGGATGGCAGCAACATCTGTTCCCTCACCATTTGATACGCCACCGGAGGCAGTGAGGCGCCGAACAAAAGTCGCTGGGGCCGATCATGCCCTTTGGGGAGGGCACCGAGAATAATCTTCACTTTCTCAAAGTGGTTCACGGAGACCAAGTCGTCCACTTCATCCATCACAAGCATCTTGACGCGCCTCAAACTCAGTTTGCGCTTGTAGAGAGCGGGCAGCATAGTCTCTGGTGTGGTAATGAGCACATCACAGCCCTCCAACGCATTCAGATGACGTTTTTGTTCTTCCGCACTGGAGGCACGCACGAGAAACTTGACTCGAAAGTCGACGTGCAGCTGGGTACATAATTGATGCACCTGCATCGCCAACTGAGACGTGGGTACGAGAATCAGCACGAGAGGCTCCGCTACTGAGGTCAGCTCATTGAGCCACATCGCTCCTCGCAGCTGCTTGTCCAGCAGCTCTGGCACGGGCGGGTGCGGGGTGCCTGTCATGGGACACACCTTCACATCTGCGATACCGAGTTCACAGTAACGACAAATCTCCCCCCGCGCAATCTTGTCTTTCAGCAACTTCTCAACATTGGGCCGGCTTAACTCGTTTTCGCTGCTGTCAGCAACGGCAGCCTCAAGTCCCTTCGCATGTAGAACTAAACGCAACATGGAGGGAAACACGTAACAAAAAGTCTTACCTGTCGCTGTTGGTGCAATGCAGAGGACATCGCGATGATCCAAAATCAAAGGGATGACAGCCCGCTGCACCACCGTCAAGGTTTCCCAGCGTCGCGAGGCCCGTAATAGCTGCAGCTGCTCACGAAGCGTGTCGCTGGGGCACAATGTCTCCAACTCCTCAAACGACTGTGACGCCCCGGCTGGGAGCTCCGCTGGCATGCCGTACCTATCAGAGATCTGAACCATGTACGGGGAGCCATTGGCCCCGCTGCCATCGCCACTGGAAACCTCCTTCTTCCGATGTCTAATCTCCCCCTCTTTCATTTCCCCTGGAACCTCATCCATGCCGTGGGTGGAAGGGCCCACACCACCGCACAAAACACCGACAAGTTCCAGTGAACCTTTACGTGAGGCACCGGTGGATTTGATGGCATAATGGCGGGAGGAAAGTCGAATACAATTCAACGCATTCCGCAACATACAAGTTGTGCACTGGCGACAGAAAAGGGGATTCATTTCCTCCTTTCTCTCCCTCCCTCCCTCCCCTCTCTTCCTTGCGCTTATGAATGCAGGGTGCTCAGCTGGAGCGGTATCAGAGGGTAGTAATCCAATAGATGAAAGAAACACAGGAAAGAAAAACAAATATGCGTACACATGGATGCATAAGGGAGAAGAATAAAAGAGCACAAAGTATAAATCCCCTAACAAGTAGAAAACAAAAATTTATTTCATCTCATCCCGAAGACATCATCAAGGCCCAAGCGCCGCTTCAACGCTTCGTATGCCTCTAACTCCTTTGATAGGGCTCCATCAGTCTTAACTGTACTTAAAACTTGCGGCCGCTTGGTGGCAGCACTCATTACAAGCGGCACGCCCTCAGAATCGTGCGCCTTCAGTAATGCCTGCAGATGCAATGAGACGTCAACAAAGGGCATGACATGCCACGCCCGTGCTTGGTGGAGGGCGAGAAGTATTCGTCTCTCGTCTTCCGTCACACGACGCCCTAATTGAGAGAAAACAGTTTGCTGTGCCCCCGCAGTATCGTCAATATCATCCAAGTAGCTCTGCAGTGTCCCAAGCGCTATCCGCACACTCACTGGTGACGACTCGATGCATGGCTGTGTCGAATAAAGGAAGAATACAAGGTACAAACCAAATGCGCGACTATTGGGGCTCACATCTGTCGGCAGCGATAGATACGCGGCGGCAAGCTGAAGCACATTCTCAATAACATCCATGTAGAACGGTTGCGTGGTGCTTGACCCGGCGTAGTGCAGGTACTCCACGTGCATGCGGTCAAACACGGCCTGGAACGCATCCATGTTGAGCCCATGTGGTGTCAGAACAAGATGTTTAACCATCTCATGGTAGAGCGCCGCAAAATCAGACGCGATAATATCCAACTGCTTCTCCATTGGAGTCTACAGGGAACCAAAAAAAACTTGGCCATTATTAACGGGTATGCCGTGAAAAGAAGACAAGACCAACAAAGGGAAAAAGGAGAAGAGGAAGAACAACACGGAGCGAAAAGAGTGTCATGGTACGTTTGGACATCATCAACAGACAAAGAGTGCAAAACAAATAGAGGGAGTTAAAAAGAAAAAAAAAAAAAAAAAAGGCGTCCGCCACAAGAGTAGCAGTAAAAAAAAGATCTTAGGACTGTGCGGTATGCACATCTAAAGGGTTAATAGGTCTGGAGATAAAAAAAAAATGAGCAATGAATACGCATGCATGTGTACACATAAGAAAGAATAAGTACAGGAAACAGGGTTGATGCGTTGGAAACGACTGACATATTTATATTTCTTAAGTCCCCTCTTTACATTCCCCCCCTGTAAGCATGTCATTGCATATGCCAACATGCACCACAACAGGATCTCGCTTTCCCCTTTTTTCTCCCTTCCCCTCCCTTTTTGCACACCCTTCAATCAGTCATTACAGTTCTTTCGCCTCAATTTCAGAGTGCAAACAGCTCTTCTAGGGATGCCAATTCATCAATAAGACTTCGGGCCACGTGTCTTTTCCAGCGGCGCACCCACATTGTTACGGTCTGCGCTCGCCGCTTTATTTGCGTCGCGTCGTTCGTCTGTCCTCTTGTCTTGAGTACCTCTGCAAGTTTTAACATGTTTTGCATAGCGAGCAGTACAATCGGCGGGGCGGCCGTTGCCACGGACTCGGGCGCCGAGTCAAAAATTTCGGCGCAGCGCTCAATGTCATCTGGAGCGGTTGGAACAAAAGGGAGACTCCAAAAGCACCGAAGGGCGACCTCCACCTCGCCGCGCGCGGCACTCACAAAGAATTCACTCATCGTGCAAAGTAGCTGAAAGGCCTCCGCGTATGCATGGGGGATCACACGCTCGGAACATGCGACTCGCTCCTGCAGTTCGGCGGCGTGCATAAAAAGACATGTGCTCTCCCTGGATGCTTGCTGTTGAAATGCATGTGACAGTGCTGGACAGATAATCTGAAGAGCCCGACTCAGTGCATAATTTGCACGCGCCTCATCCCTCACGAGCGCGGCGGCACGCTCCAACACGGAGAAGACATGCACCGCAAGTTCCGTCTGGCCACGCGCCGCACCCGCTTCCGCCACACGCTCCATTGCCTCCAGGAGCTCTGTGGATGGGGTCTCTTGCAGAAGGATACCGTCGTCGCCTACACGACTGCCCCCGCGGTGCCCAAAAAGCTTCGCACAAACCAGCTCATTTCCGCAGTACTCAACAAAGACGTCGACGAGGTTTGTCCGCAGAAAGTAGCGAAACACGGCCGCCCCTGCATACGCAATGCGGGCATGGCGTTTGTCAACGTCAAGTAGGACAAGTGAGCAGTACTGTGGAAGGAGCCGACCGAGGTCGATTGGCACCTCCACGTCATCGCATGGCAAGAGCTGCGAGTTGTGAAAGCACATGGCGAGGTGAATGCCATCCACGTAGGTGCTGTCACCCTCAATAAGAAGCCGCAACCCAGAAGAGGGAAGTAGCGCGTGAATCAACAGCGACGCCAAACGCACTACATCGCCACGAACCAATTCCACAAGGTCCTGCATGTCATCCAGAAGCAGACGTTGCATCTCTGTGAGGGACTGGACTTTATTGTTGCCTCGCACCTCAATAGAGCGCACACAGAAAAGACGGATCCACAATGTGTCCTCGAGAGATCGTGCAACCTTTGAGGAAAGTGATGCAACGGTTGACAAGACCACTTCACTGTTCTCTCCCGTATTCCCGAGTAACAAAAGAAATAGGACAATCTGTCGATAAGGATCCAAACGAGTATCCTCCTCTTCATACAGCGGGCGCAGTTCAACTGCGGGAGGTAACGTGCTGCGCCTTGTCATGTGTGCGTTGGCGTATTCCTCAAGTTTTTTTTCCACCGAACGGAGCCCTACATTGTTGGCAACCATGGCAGCAACGTCATAACGGCCACAGCGCATGGCTGTGTAGATGTGTGCCCACGGATTCGAAGATGATGTGTATCGCTCCAAAATACTGACAACACGTGTGGCATGCATATTCTCCAATTCACCAAACCTCTCAGGTTCCACCTTAAGTATGCGTGACAGCACAGTAATGAGCGCCTTCCGCTCTATCATGTGTCGGCTGGAGGCAACAAACGTCAGGGTTGTGCTGGCAGAGCCAAGTTGTAGGATTGGCTGCACAATCTGCTCCACCGTCGTCCAAAGAAGGGCAATGTCATCTGTAACAGACGGGGCGTCATCCGCAACATGGGCAGCAAAGCACCTTATCCACTGCAATGGTGGTTGTGTATCAACGATATTCGCGAAGCCAGCAATTTTGTTCAGAATACGTATGGATGTGGCATCTCGTCCATTCAGTAGCGCTCTTACTCCTGCACGTGGCCGCATGGAGCCACCGTGGATTAAACTGGACGTTGACATTTTGATTCGAGAGACATCGCCACCGCCACTACAAGCCTTCAGTGAGAAAGATTCAAATGCATCCGCCACCTCGTTGCAGCATTTTTCCCATGAGGAACGTATGATGGTCGCGGAGCGCTCCTGCACCAAATTCTCCACGCGATGATGCATTTCCTCCATGCTGCGCC